>NC_041389.1:313528424-313584697 GCF_002162155.2 Triticum dicoccoides | reverse complement strand
ATCGGCCTCTCCCCACCGAATCTGTTGTGTGTATGGTGCCCCCTCTGGCGCCGTGTCCCCCTCAACCTCACCATCGACAGCTGCCTCTGTGACGGGGATTGCAAACGCATGGCCGTAGTCTCCAAGATCGTTACATCGCACACTGGCCAGCCAGATGCCTTGACATCCGCATGTTCAGTACCAACTACAAGTTCCAAGCCATTTTCGATGAGTGGTTCTTATCCCCCGCCCTAGATTAGTTCGAGGAGCTAAGGTTTGAAGCTAGACGATGTCGCTCTATACCGCCGTCCGCGCTCCGCCACACGCCAACGCTGCACCGCGCCAGCTTCAGCTCCTGCTAATTTCCCCAGATTAAGGCCGTGCCCGCCCTTCTTCTCCCTCAACTCAAGCAGCTCGACCTCTTCGAAGTTGATGATGTCTACTAGAACTACGTCGGTATTTCCCCAAAGAGGAAGGGATGATGCAGTATAGCGACGGTAGGTATTTCCCTAAGTGATGATACCAAGGTTATCGAACCAGTAGGAGAACCTCCTCACACCACGTAAACAGCACCTGCACACAAATAACAAATACTCGCAACCCGACGTGTTAAAGGGGTTGTCAATCCCTTTTGGGTATGGCGCCTCAAGATAGGAAAATAACGTGAGATAAAAGTGGTAGATAGGATAAATAGATTGCGGAACAAATAAATTACAGCAAGGTATTTTTATATTTTTGGTTTAATAGATCTGAAAATAAATGCAAAGCAAATAGATCGCAAAGGCAAATATGATGAAAAGAGACCCGGGGGCCATACGTTTCACTAGTGGCTTCTCTCAAGAAAAATAGCAAACGGTGGGAAAACAATTACTGTTGGGCAATTGATAGAACTTCAAATAATCATGATGATATCTAGGCAATGATCATTATATAGGCATCACGTCCAAGATTAGTAGAACAACTCCTGCCTGCATCTACTACTATTACTCCACACATCGACCGCTATCCAGCATGCATCTAGTGTATTAAGTTCATGGAAAAACGGAGTAATGCACTAAGAACGATGACATGATGTAGACAAGATTCGTTTATCTATTTCGAAGATATAGATCCCATCTTGTTATCCTTAGTCACAATGATACATACGTGTCAGTTCCCCTTCTATCACTGGGATCAAGCACCGTAAGATCGAACCCACTACAAAGCACCTCTTCCCATTGCAAGATAAATAGAGCAAGTTGGCCAAACAAAACCCAAATATCATAGAAGAAATTCGAGGCTATAAGCAATCATGCATATAATAAATCAAAGAAGACTCAAATAACTTTCATGGATAAAAACATAGATCTGATCATCAACTCAAAGTTCATCAGATCCCAACAAACACACCGCAAAAGGACTTACATCATATGGATCTCCAAGAGACCATTGTATTAATAATCAAGAGAGAGAGAGAGAGGGTGAGGAAGCCATCTAGCTACTAACTATAGACCCGTAGGTCTACAAAGAACTACTCACGCATCATCGGAGAGGCGCCAATGGAAGTGGTGAACCCCTCCATGATGGTGTCTAGATTGGATCTGGTGGTTCTGGACTCTGCGGCGGCTGGAATTGATTTTAGTCGACTCTCCTAGGGTTTCTGGAATATTGGGGTATTTATAGAGCAAAGAGGCGGTTTGGGGGGACCCGAGGTGGGCACAACCCACCAGGGCGCGTGTGGGCCTCCTGGCCTGCCCTGGTGGGTGCTGCTCCCCTCGAGCCACCCCTAGGTGCTTTCTTGGCCCACTGGATGTCTTGTGGCCCAAAAAAATCCTCCAGGAGTTTCACTGCATTTGGACTCCGCTTGTATTGATTTCCTCGATGTAAAAAACATGCAGAAAACTATAACTGGCACTGGGCACTATGTCAATAGGTTAGTACCAAAAAATGATATAAAATGATTGTAAAACATCCAAGAATGATAATATAACAACATGGAACAATAAAAAATTATAGATACGTTGGAGACGTATCAGCATCCCCAAGCTTAATTCCTACTCGTCCTCGAGTAGGTAAATGATAAAAGCAGAATTTTTGATGTGGAATGCAGCCTAACATGTTCATCATATTTCTTTTATTTTTAGCATGGACATATGGACTTTTATATGATTCAAAGCAATAGTCTAGTTTTGACATGAAGACTTTAATACTCAAGCATATCAACAAGCAACCATGTCTTTCAAAATATCAACACTAAAGCAAGTTATCCCTAGCCCATCATGCTCAATCATTGATCCATTCATGAAACACACTCGAATATTAGCTACACCCAATGCTCAAATACGAACATAATGCACCTTAGTTGGTGCTTTATAAGATAAGATGGAGACTCAAATTCAAAATAAAAATTGCATAAGTAAAAGAAAGGCCCTTCGCGGAGGGAAGTAGAGATTTGTAGAGGTGCCAGAGCTCAAAGCTTAAATTGAGAGAAAAATATTTTTGAGAGGCATACTTTTCCCACCAACGAAAATGACTAGGAGCATCCCAACACTTTCCATGCTAGATACATCAAAGGAGGTTCCCAAACAGAAAATAAAGTTTATTCCCTTTTCCACCATTACTTTCACTTTCCATGGCTAGCCGAATCCACAGTTGCCATCCATACCAACACTTTCCAAGGAAATTATTATTTGACAACATAAAGTAAATTCATTTTTCATTTTGGGACCGGGCATCCCTAATACCTTTGCCGTACTCTCATGCAATGACAAGTGAATAAACACTCATCATGAGAATAACACATATAGCATGGAAAATATTGGCCACCCTTCACCGCCTCGTGAGCGGTAGAGCACACAAAATAGAAATTTATTTTGAAAATTAGAGATGGAACATGCAAATTTGCTTAGAATGGCATGGAAATACCACATATAGGTAGGTATAGTCGACTCATAAGGCAAAACTGGTTTAAAAGGTTTTGGATGCGCAAGTAGTGATCATACTTAGTGCAAAATGAAGGCTAGCAAAAATATTGAGAAGCGCCCAACCACAAAGCGAAAAATCTCGTACCCAAGCATTAAGCATAAGTAACACCGAATAATGCACCGTAAGTAGGATATAAATTTCATTGCATAACTATTGACTTTCGTGCTTGCATAGGGAATCACAAACCCTAACATCAATATTCTTACTAAAGCACAATTACTCATCAACATAACTCACATATCATATCGTCATATCTCAAAACCATTACTAAGAATCAAGTTTATTATGTCCAATGATCTTCATAAAAGTTTTTATTATATCCTCCTTGGATATCTATCACTTTGGGACTATTTTCATATGTTGCTTTTGAGAAGCTCAAACAAATATAAATGAAGATCATGAGCATAATTTTTTTCTTTCTCTCAAAATAATCTAAGTGAAGCAAGAGAGAATTTCTTAAAATTTACTAACTCCAAAATAAATCTAAGTGAAGCATGAGAGAATTTCTTCAAAAATAGCAAAGCACACTGTGCTCAAAAAGATATAAGTGAAGCACAAGAGCAAATCCACGGCTCTAAAAATTTAAGTGAAGCATAGGAGCAAGCATAGAATAATTTTTGGCTCTCTCAAAAGGGTTTGTACAGCAAGGATTCAACACTTAGGACAAAAAGCAAAACAAGCAAAGACTCATATCATACAAGACGCTCCAAGTAAAACTCATATTATGTGACGAATAAAAATATTGTTTCAAGTAAACTACAGATGGTTGTTAGAAGAAAGCGGGGATGCCACTCGGGGGCATACCCAAGCTTAGTTGCTTGTTACTTCTTTGAATATCATCTTGGGGTGCCTTGGGCATCCCCAAGCTTAGCATTTTGCTAATCCTTATTCCTTCATCCATCATTAGATAACCCAGAACTTGAAAACTTCAGTCACACAAAACTCAAACAAAACCTTCATGAGATCCGTTAGTATAAGAAAACAAACCACTACTATAAGTATACAAAACCTGATCTTATTTTGTTTATGCATTATATATACTGTATTCCAAATTTTCTATGGCAAAAAAGCATCAAAGAAAACCATAGAATCATCAAAACAAGCACACAACACAAAGAAAACAGGATCTGTCAAAAACAGAATAGTCTGTAGCAATCTGAATATTTCGAATACTTTTGTAAATCCAAAAATTCTAAAATAAATTGGTGGAGATGAGGAATTTGTCTACTAATCTTATGAAAAAATAATCAAATCAAAAGAACTCTTCTGTTAAAAATGACAAATAATCGTGTAAGCCCAAAAGGTTTTGTTTTTCAGCAAGATCAAATCAACTTTCACCTAAGTCTTCCCAAAGGCCTTGCTTGGCACAAACACTAATTAAAACACAAAAAACACAATCATAACAGTAGCATAATTTTTCTAACACACAAGAACATAAAGCAAAAGGCAAAAGAAATTTATTCATTGGGCTGCCTCCCAACAAACGCTATTGTTTTACGCCCCTAGCTAGGCATAACGCGTACGATCTAAGTGTTGTCATCTTTGGTTCTAGATCCATAAGATGCCCGCATGATTGATTAATATGGTGGAATAATTCTTGTTGTAGGGAAGTGTTCCATTCCCTTCCTTAGTGGAAATTGAAATTTAGTATTGCCTTCTTTCATATCAATCATGACACCAATAGTACGCAAAAATGGTCTAACAAGAATAATTGGACAAGACGGATTGCAATCAATATCAAGAACAATAAAATCTATGGGCACGTAATTCCTATTTGCAAGAATAAGAACATCATTAATTCTTCCCATAGGCTTTTTAATAGTAGAATCCGCCAAGTGCAAATTTCAAGAGCATTCTTCAATATTGGTAAGACCAAGCACATCACATAAAGATTTCAGAATTGTAGAAACACTAGCACCCAAGTCGCATAAAGCAAAACACTCATAATTTTTAACCTTGACTTTGATAGTAGGTTCCCACTCAACATGCAATTTTCAAGGAATTGAAACTTCTAATTCCAACTTTTCTTCAAAAGCTTTGATCATGGCATCAACAATATGTTTAGTAAAAGCTTTATTTTGTTCATAAGCATGGGGTGAATTTATCATGGATTGCAACAAAGAAATACAATCAACCAAAGAGCAACTATCATAATTAAAGTCTTTGTAATCCAAAATAGTGGGCACATCACTAGTTAAAGTCTTGACCTCTTCAAACCCACTTTTATCAAATTTTTCAACAAGATTTTCACCCTCCAAATCATAGGGACGCCTTCTAACTAAAGTTGACTCTTCTCCAGTCCCTTTTTCATCAATCTTAAATTTACTAAACAAAGAATCAATAGAAGAAACACCAATCATTTTAAGATCTTCATCACCTTTATGATAGTAATCACTAGAAAATGATCTTTCTAAAAATTCTCTTTTAGCTCTAAGCATAACGGTTCTTATCAAACTTTCATCCATAGAAACATAAAGAGCTTTAATTGATTCTTAAACTTTAGGCACAAAAAATAATCTTGAGAGTTTCTACATCATGAGAAATTCTATCAACACTTCTAGACAAATCATCAATTTTATTCAACTATTCTTCTATCAAAGTGTTGAAAGCTTTTTGTGTATTGATAAATTCTTTAATATTGTTCTCAAGATCAGAGGTGTTTCTATTATTATTATAAGTAGGATTACCATAGGAATTACCATAACTATTAGAGGAATTACTAGGAAAAGGCCTAGGATTAAAATTACCTCTATAAGCATTGTTATTGAAATTGTTTCGCGAGACAAAATTCACATCTATGGCATCACTATTTTTATCAATCAAAGCAGACAAAGGCACATCATAAAAATCAATAGGATCACTTTTATTAGCAACCAACTTCATAAGAGCATCAACTTTTTCACTCGAAGAATTTATTTCTTCTACCGAATTGACTTTTTTACTAGTAGGAGCTCTTTCGGTATGACATTGTGAGTAATTTGCCATAATATTTTCTAGCAATTTAATAGCTTCACCCAAAGTAATTTCCATAAAAGTACCCCCTGCGGCGGAATCTAAAAGATTACAAGAAACAAAATTCAATGCTGCATAAAAATTTTGTATGATCATCCAAAGATTTAACCCATGAGTTGGGAAATTCCTTAGCATCAATTTCATCCTTTCCCAAGATTGTGCAACATGCTCATGTTCAGGTTGCTTGAAATTCATGATCTAGGTTATAAGGGAAATAATTTTTGCAGGCGGAATATACTTAGTAATAAAAGCATCCTTGCACTTTATCCAAGAATCGATATTATTGCGAGGCAAAGAAGAAAATCAAATTTTTTGCACGATATTGCAAAGAAAATAGAAATAATCTCAACTTGACAACATCATTGTCCACATCTTTTTTTTCTTTTGCATATCGCACAATTCCACGAATGTGTTAAGATGGGACGTGGCATCCTCATTAGGAGTACCGGCAAATTGATCTTTCATGACAAGATTCAGCAAAGCAGTATTAATATCACAAGACTCCGCACTAGTGGGGGGAGGAGCAATCAGAGTGCTAATAAAATCATTGTTGTTGGTATTTGAGAAATCACACAACTTGGTGTTCTCTTGAGTCATGGTGACTACGCAACAAGATTGCACTCAAAAACAGATCTGACAAGAAAAAGGCGAACGAAAAAGATGGCGAATAAAATGACAATTTTTTGTGAAGTGGGGGAGAGGAAAGGAGAGGCAGATTGCAAATAATGTAAATCGCGAGGAGATGAGATTTGTGATTAGGAACCTGGTTGATGTTGAAGATCCTCCCCGACAACGGCGCCAAAAATTCCTTTTGATGTCTGCTAGAACTACATCGGTATTTCCCCAAAGAGGAAGGGATGATGGAGTATAGCGACGGTAGGTATTTCCCTCAGTGATGAGACCAAGGTTATCAAACCAGTAGGAGAACCTCCTCACACCATGTAAACAACACATGCACACAAATAACAAATACTCGCAACCAATGTGTTAAAGGGGTTATCAATCCCTTTCAGGTACAGCGCCTCAAGATAGGCAAATAACATGAGATAAAAGTTGTAGATAGGATAAATAGATCACGGAACAAATAAATTGCAGCAAGGTATTTTTGTATTTTTGGTTTAATAGATCTGAAAATAAATGCAAACGAAAATAGATCACAAAGGAAAACATGATGAAAAGAGATCCTGGGGTTGTACGTTTCACTAGTGGCTTCTCTCGAGAAAAATAGCAAACGATGGGAAAACAATTACTGTTGGGCAATTGATAGAACTTCAAATAATAATGACGATATCCAGGCAATGATCATTATATAGGCATCACGTCCAAGATTAGTAGACCGACTCCTTCCTGCATCTACTACTATTACTCCACACATCGACCGCTATCCAACATGCATCTAGTGTATTAAGTTCATGGAAAAATGGAGTAATGCAATAAGAACGATGACATGATGTAGAGAAGATCCATTTATTTATTGTGAAGATATAGATCCCATCTTGTTATCCTTAGTAGCAACGATACATACGTGTCGGTTCCCCTTCTGTCACTGGGATTAAGCACCGTAACATCGAACCCACCACAAAGCACCTCTTCCCATTGCAAGATAAATAGATCAAGTTGGCCAAATAAACCAAATATTGGAGAAGAAATACGAGGCTATAAGCAATCATGCATATAAGATATCAAAGAAGACTCAAATAACTTTCATGGATAAAAACATAGATCTGATCATAAAATCAAAGTTCATCGCATCCCAACAAACACACCGCAAAAAGACTTACATCATATGGATCTCCAAGAGACCATTGCACTGATAATCAAGAGAGAGAGATAGAGAGAGAGGAATCCATCTAGCTACTAACAACGGACCCGTATGTCTACAAAGAACTACTCACGCATCATCGGAGAGGCACCAATGGAAGTGGTGAACCCCTCCATGACGGTGTCTAGATTGGATCTGGTGGTTCTGGACTCTGCGGCAGCTGGAATTGATTTTCGTTGACTCTCCTAGGGTTTATAGAATATTGGGTTATTTATAGAGCAAAGAGATGGTTTAGGGGCACCCGAGGTGGGCACAACCCACCAGGGTGCGCCTGGGCCTCCTGGCGCGCCCTGGTGGGTGCTTCTCCCCTCGAGCCACCCCCAGGTGCTTTCTTGGCCCACCGGATGTCTTCTGGCCCAAAAACTCCTCTAGGAGTTTCGCTGCGTTTGGATTCCAATTGATATTGCTTTCTTGCGATGTAAAAAACATGCAGAAAACAACAATTGGCAGTGCGCACTATGTCAATAGGTTAGTACCAAAAAATGGTATAAAATGACTATAAAATGTTTGTAAAACATCCAAGAATGACAATATAACAACATGGAACAATAAAAAATATAGATATGTTGGAGACATATCAGTTGGCATCTCGAAGAAGGCTATGGAGCACCTTCTCCGCAGCTGTACTGCGCTCGAGTACCTTTGTCTTCAGCAGATCCACGGGTTCATTAGCCTCCACATCGCCTCGATGAATCTCTGATGAATTTATGTGTCTTGCTGGCCCCACAACAAGACATCAATTGGGAAGAGATCACTCCAGCTATTCCACGTTATGGTCATTGAGAATGCGTCTTTCCTTGAGAGATTGCTCGTATCTGATCTAGAAGGTCCAACAAAAATCAGGGTCGTTGACGCGCCAAAATTGACAGCGTTGATGTACTCGTCTGGTAAATTCTCCGAACTCTTTATTGGATCCATAATCATTCAGTTACAACACTCATCTTCTTCTCTGTCTTCTTAAAATTCACATTTTTTAATTTCTTCTTGATGTATTTGTCGGCGTTCTAGGAATGGGGGTCCCCAGACTTGCCTGCCTGCGGCCTGCTACGTGGCTCAACCAGTGGCCCAGTACGGCCCGTCTTCATCAACCAAACACTCAAGACCCTCGCGAGGGGCCAAGCCTCGTGGGGTAGACGACGCAAGGCCTCCTAAGGGGCGGCCTCACCAGGAAGGCTCATGAGGAGGCAAAGAGATCAAGGCAAGGGGTACCTCACGAGGTCCTCGTGATGCAAGCCATGACGACCAAGGCCAGGCGGGCGCTAGCTCATGCAGCGTCCTCGTTTCCTCTTTGGTGCAAAGGGGGGCAAGCGCAGGAGCGGAGTACTGAGGCATCAGGCAAAGGTTTCCATATCGGTGCAACGAGACCAAGGACAGTAGGACGGCAGGACGGAGGTCACAATGGAGCCCAAGACGGTGTCATCACCAACACCTTTGGCAGGCAAAGACCACCTTTAGTCAGGATATCTTGTACTAGTTGTCCCCTTTCCAAATGGCCGTTGTTGGATCCCTTCCCGCTCAATATTTGGGAAGAGGACCAGGGCCTCTATAAATAGGGCTAGCCACCACAGTAGGAAGGGATCGAATCCTTCCCAAGTAGAACACCACACATCCTCAAGAACACCTCTCCTCGCGAGGCTGTTCTTCCTCTGTACTGTTCATCATCAGCCCAAGAGGCAATCCACCACCACCCACAGCAGTAGGGTATTACACCACAACAGTGGCCCGAACCTGTATAAATCTTGTGTCTCTTGTGCTGTGAGTTCATCGATTTAGCTTAGAGATAGCGGTGAGGCTGAGGGCGTGTTTCGGTAGGGAGAGATCTTCATGCGCACCCCAGTGTTCGAACCTTAAGGGTTTTGCCGGAACCCGATATCTGACATTTGGCGCGCCAGGTAGGGGTGCGCCGGAGCTCTTACTTCCGTCGACCCACTCTCCACCAGCACCGCGCTTCACCCTCATGGCAGGCATCGCGTCTCCTGCTCCGGCGACCGGCACCAGCACCGGGCCCAGGGGGCTCCGAGCCTTGGCCCCCACCTTGCGACAGTTGTAGTGGCCGCGCAAGTTCTAGCTAGAGAAGCCGCCACGCTATGACGGCGTGGTGGACCCGCTGGCTTTCCTGCTGGCATACGAGGAGGCCGTCCTCAAGGCCGGAGGCGACGACAAGGTCATGGCCAACTAGCTTCCCATGGCCCTCACATGCGTCCCGCGTGCTTGGCTGCTCAACCTGCCGGCATCTTCTGTGGCCTCCTGGGAGGAACTGCGCGACCTCTTCTTCGCCCACTACATCGCGCCGGCGCCCCCGGTCATCATAGCTCTCTTGGGCGGCTCGCAGGCGCCACCTTCAGACCAACACGCCAAGCCATTTTTTTGCTAGATCGGTGCCGCCCTCGCGTGGCAAGGAGCTCCCCCGGGTTGGGTGGCGGCCAGGTGGCCGTCACCAAAACCCTCATCAACGGTGGTGCCGGCCTCAACGTGCTCTCGGTGGAGGCCTTCAGCCTCCTCCATGTACTGCTAGAACGGCTTTGACCCAGCAAGTCCTTCTCGGGCATTGGGGGCGGTTCCTCCAACTCCCTGGGGCAGATCCGCCACCCTGTGACCTTCGGCACCCACGACAACTACCGCACAGAGCTGGTCGACTTTGACATCGCCCACATCGGCCGCCCGTACAACGCCATCCTCGGATACCCTGCCTTGGCTCAGTTCATGGCAGCGACCCATCCGGCCTACAACCTCATGAAGAAGCCCGGGAGTAGCGACGTCCACACCGTAGCTGGAGATACCAAGGAGGCTTTGCTGGCGCTCAAGCTGGCCCTCAAGGCTGCCGCGGCAGCGCAGCCCGCCAGCGCGGATGCCTCCGAGATTAAAGAAGCTGCACCGACCAAAAATAAGCAGTTGTTCACTCAGGACAAGGCGGACACCAAACAGGTGCAAGTTGAGGAAGACGGGTCCTCGGGAGCCACGTTCACCATAGGTGCCAACCTCGACCCCGACTAAGGGAGTCCTGGATTAGGGGCTATCTGGACAGCCGGACTATGTACAACGTCCGGACTATTGAAGCATGAAGATACAAGACTCAAGACTTCGGCCTGTGTCCGGATGGAACTTTCCTTGGCGTGGAAGGCAAGCTTGGCGATCCGGATATTATATTTCCTTCCTTGTAACCGACTCCATGTAAACCCTAGCCCTCTCTGGTGTCTATATAAACCGGAGAGGTTGGTCCTTAGAAGGCCGATCACAATTACATTCATACCATCATAGGCTAGCTCCTAGGGTTTAGCCTCTACGATCTCGTGGTAGATCTACTCTTGTACTACCCATATCATCAATATTAATCAAGCAGGAAGTAGGGTTTTACCTCCATCGAGAGGGCCCGAACCTGGGTAAACATCTGTGTCCCTTGCTTCCTGTTACCATCAGCCTTGACGCACAGATCGGGACCCCCTACCCGAGATCCGCCGATTTTGACGCCGACATTGGTGCTTTCATTGAGAGTTCCTCTGTGCCGTCGCTGTCAGGCTCGATGGCTCCTTCAATCATCATCAACAACGCCGTCCAAGGCGAGGCTTTCCTCCCCGGATAGATCTTCGTCTTCGGCGGCTTCGCGTTGCGGGCCGATTCGCTTGACCATCTGGAGCAGATCGACAGCTATACCCCTGGCCATCAAATCAGGTTCGGAAACCTGAGCTACACGGCGGATATCCGCGGAGACTTGATCTTCGACGGATTCGGACCAACACCAGGAGCGCCGAACAGTCACTATGAGCATGGCTTAGACCTGCTGTCAGATGATGCTCGGGACATCATCCCGGCAGAAGCCTCGGATCTAAATCCGAGGAAGGTTGCGTTGCCTAAGGACGGAGGGCTAGACCCCGCCCCGCAGGCTGTACCCTCATAGGCGATGGAGCCGAACACATGCCTCACTTTTGAGGAAGCCTGTGACTCCGGACCCCCGGACTCATGTTCGGTTGTGGGCTCCAGTCCGCGCGCCCCCGAGCCTGCCGAGCCTGATTGGCCTCCGGTGATGGAGTTCACCGTGGCGGACGTTGTTCAGCACTCACCCTTTGGCGACATGCTGAACTTATTGAAGTCTCTCTCTTTGTCAGGAGACACTGGGCTGAACTATGTTCGGCTTGAGTGGGAAGCAGACGACGAGGCAATTCGTTGCCCACCCACCACCCACTTCATAGCCACGGTTGATGATTTAACCGACATGCTTGATTTCGACTCCGAAGGCATCGACGGTATGGACGATGATGCAGGAGAAGACTCAGAATATACGGGGTACCGGATTCCCGCCTCCTCACACGATATATACATGGTGGATATGCCCAAGGAAGACGACGGTGGCAACCCGGAAGATAAAACCCCTAGACAAAGACCAAAGCGACGGCGCAGACGCCGTTCCAAATCCAGCAACAGCAAAAATATCAGCAAGAGCACCAGAAGGATGGATACTCCGGCCAACCCCGAAGGCAACAATAACCAAACAGAACCAGCAATGGAGCAGGACAAACCAGGTCACGCCGAACATAGTTCGGAGCATACACCCGAAGAAAAAGGTCCAGAGGGACGAGTTCATCAAATTGGCCCAGGACAAGAAGACAGTCCAGATGATGATGCATTCATCATTCCGGAAGAGCGCATGGAACGAGAGAACCTCCACAGAAAGCTTATGGCCACAGCAAGAAGTCTGAAGAAGCAGAAGCAACAGCTTAAAGCCGCACAGGAAACGCTCAATCGCAGATGGAACAAAGTGCTAGACACTGAAGAAAGATAAGGCGACGATTGCCATACAAAGAGCTACCCAAAACGCAAGCTACTACCAGAATTCGACGACGAGGATGTTCCACCAAAGAATAACACAACCAGGAGACCAGGAGTACCACTTTATAACCACAACAAATCAACTACCAAAGACGCCCACGATCTACGTGAGCACCTGGATAAGAAAGCTGGCGCAGCTAGGTCCATCTACGGATCTAAAGGACACATCCCGGCGGGGGACTGTGGTTGTCAAAACAGTTATGACAGCCAAACACCAGTTCGGAATAAACACCAAACACAACAACAGCCGACGGCATGCCACAGCGCGTCCAGATACAGAGGGGCTGCTCACCCCCTATGCTTTACTGATGAAGTACTGGACCATGAATTCCCACAAGGCTTTAAACCTGTGAACATAGAGGCATACGATGAAATGACAGATCCAGGGGTCTGGATCGAGGACTTTATCCTACACATACACATGGCTTGTGGGGATGACCTCCACGCCATCAAATACCTTCCCCTCAAACTAAAGGGACCAGCTCGGCACTGGTTGAAAAGCCTCCCCGAAAATTCAATTGGGAGCTGGGAGGAACTAGAGGACGCTTTCAGGGCCAATTTTCAATGGACTTATGTTCGGCCTCCGGATGCTGACGATTTAAGTCACATAATCCAACAACCCGGAGAGTCCGCCCGCAAGCTTTGGAACAGATTCCTCACTAAGAAGAATCAAATCGTTGACTGTTCGGATGCCGAAGCCTTAGCGGCATTCAAACATAGCATCCGTGACAAGTGGCTTGCCAGATACCTCGGCCAATAAAAGCCAAGGACAATGGCAGCCCTAACAAGCCTTATGACCCGCTTTTGCACGGGAGAAGATAGCTGGCTCGCCTGCAAAGGCACCAGCGACCCCAGCACATCCGAAATAAGGGATGGCAAGGGGAAGCCACAGCGTAATAAAAATAAACGCCAAAACAAGGAAGAGATCCCGGATAACCCAACGGTTAATGCCGGATTCAGGGGCTCTCGACCTAATCAGCAAAATAAGCCAGCTAAAGGCAGGAAAGAGGGACCGTCCAGACTGAACAGAGTCCTAGACAGATTGTGCCAAATCCATGGCACCCCTGACAAACCTGCAAATCACACGCACAAAGAGTGCTGGGTCTTCAAGTAGGCTGGAAAATTGAATGCCGAACACAAGGGAAGGGAAACACCAAGTGAGGATGAGGATGAACCTCGCCAGCTGAACACTGGGGGACAGAAGAAATTCCCGCCAGAGGTTAAAATAGTGAACATGATCCACGCGACTCGCACATCCTTGGGAAGGCATGAACGCGCCCATAAAGACGCACGTGGTATAGAGCCCATCGTACCCACACCTAACTACTGGATGTCTTGTTCGATCACCTTCGATCGCCTAGACGGCCGAACTAGTATTCGGCGCGAAGGATCAAATGCCTTGGTGCTTGACCCAATAATCGAATGATACCATCTCAATCATGTCCTCATGGACGGTGGTAGTAGTCTCAATTTAATATATGAGGACACTGTCCGCAGGATGGGGATAGACTCATCCAGAATCAGTAAGATTCACACTACCTTTGAAGGGGTGATACCAGGCGTTGAAGCCTACAGCAGGGGCTCCGTCATACTGGAGGTAACATTCGGCTCTGCAGGCAACTCCAGAAGCGAAGAACTAGCCTTCATCATCGCACCCTTCCAAAGCAGCTATCAAGCATTGCTTGGAAGAACGGCCTTCGCCCGCTTCAATGCATTGCCGCACTATGGCTACCTTACACTCAAGATGCCCAGTCCACGTGGCGTCATCATCGTTAGCGGAATAACAGAGCGCTCTTCGCGCACAGAGGAATACGCAACGGCCCTAGCGGCCAGACTATAAGCGGACTCTAAAAAAATACAGCAGGTCGTTAAGACCACGGACACGGTCAGGCGAGTCCGGCAGCCACATTAAATCAGGGCACCGCATATGTAATCCTATAGTGGATACCAGGGGCTAATAATAAAAGCCCCATTTTTGGCTCAACCCTACAGGCAGGCAAGCATCTCACATTTTTATTATCCATCGCATACTTACGTTGCACTCTTCCATGAGTTTCCCTTTTCAGCAGACAACATTTGCATGATACCCTTCCAGGATGCGGCACAACGGAGAGAAAGGCATAGACGTGCAACAGGGCCCCGTTCAACAGGTTTCTTTTTAGATTAAGCCCCTATGTAAACCTTTTCTATTGTCTCTTGTTGTTCAACCATCCCATGGGTTCCATACCCATAGAGGATACTGCCGTTTTCGGCATTTCACCACGACAGATTAATGCCCGTACCTGGAAACACAGGGTTTATAATGAATGGGCATATTTGAGCTCATCATCTATTGTAAAGTCCGAATACCTTAGGGAGTGTTCGCGTCACGAGTTTGGCCTTATATGCATCAGCTCCGAATCATGTCTTTGGTCAAATGTTGGGTTTGCCCGGCTCCTGGGTTTGCCGCCTTACGTTCCGTCATTATCGGCTAAGGTAGCCAAAGGAGAACTACTGCGATTGTGCCCTGGTTATTCCGGATGAGCACCTCAGTAGAGAAAGCGAAAACTGACTGGCATGATACAGCGAGAGACTGGTCAACCACTCGACGACCCACCGGAATCTCTAGGATTCCTCCGCATTAATGAAGGGCCATTTCCCGGCCAGGTACATACGCGCCCGTATTCGGATGCACGCGAAGGTACAAGGGGCTACATAGTAGCCCCGGCATTAGAATCCCGCGGCTAAGCGAAAGTGTTATAGCTATATAGTCCGGTTGCCTAGTTCAACGTGAGATCACCTCCTTGCCAGACCAAGACGTTGGATAAAGAGTGATTAAGCACATTTTCTCGCGAACACCCCCGCATTGTATGCGTGGGGGCTGAAGCCAACGACTGCTATCTTTCAGATCAACCACATATATATAAATATATATAAAGGGCCGCACAGGGGACACAATCATATTTTCAGACAAACATTATAAATATAATTTTCTAATCAAAATAAACATTGTTTTTACAATGATTTGAATTATCACTCGAATAAGAGATTCTTTGGGCACCGCGCCTCTATCAGGCGAGCACCCTCTGTGACCTGCGCCAAGTAGTGCCCGGCCGGATACTGGCCCCCTACCGGATCCTGAGACGCTATCATAGTGGCGTCCATATCTGTCCAATACGCTTTAACACGGGCAAGGGCCATCCGAGCACCCTCTATGCATGTCGACCGCCTCATGGCATCGATCCGAGGCACGGCCCCAAGGAACTGTTGCACCAAACCAAAGTAGCTATCCGGCTTAGGCTCCTTCGGCCAAACATGGTCTATCACAGACCGCATCGCAAGCCCGGACAGCCTGTGAAGCTCTGCCACAGCAGCCATCTTATCACTTAACGGCAGCGGGCGAGCGGGAGCATGGAACTGTGACCAAAAAAGCTTCTCCACCTCCTTTTCACCCTGACCTTTGAAGAACTCCACAGCATCAGCCGTACTCTTCGTCAGGTCCGCGTATGCGTCCGGCGAGCTCCAGCGTCCATCAAGGGAAGCGTACTTCGGATCAAAGAACTTCGTCCGCAGCAAATAGGATCCTCCAGCCGCGATTTTACCGGCCTGTTCAAGCTCCTCCCGCGCACCCCTGAGCTCGGTCCGTATTTCCTTGGTGGCATTCAGTGCCTTGCTTAGGTCAGCCGATCTATCTTCATGCTCCTTTTTCAGGAGCCCATACCGGTCAGCGGCATTTTTTAAGTCGATAGCCACTTCGGCTATCTTTTCCTCGCTTCAGCGATGAGCAGCCTGTTCGGCTCTCAATTCCTCGGCCGCCTTTAGGGCAGCCGCATTGCTCACCCGAGCTTGCTCCTTGGCTAGAGCAACTTCCGCCCTCAGGGCCTCCATGGCAGCAGCACCATCTGTAGTCCGAACAAACTATATGAACATGTGCCACCTTAATATTTTCATATGCAAATGGGAGACAGGGCACATACCTTGCGACGTATCCAGCCGCTCATTCATCAGAGTAATATCGGCATCAATCAACCCAATTTGCCTCGATAGTTCGGAAACTTCAATGGACGGGCCGGCGGCCGGACCCGCAGGTACCTGCACACATTTCCGCATAAATCTTTGGTTTATGATACCCTGTTTGCCGCCTAAGGCGGGCAACCAGAGTCTCAGGGGCTACTATCTATATGGTTTATTCCTCATTACATACCTCAAAGCCTCTGAGAAGGCTTGTAAATGCTTCATTCAAACCGCTTGTAGAGGATGAAATATTCTTGAGCACCACACTCATTAATGAGCGGTGCTCCTCCGAGAGTGCAACTCGCTCTAGTAAGCCCGTCAGTACGTCCGGTCTCAGGGCGGCTGATGTATTGGCCCCCGGCCTTGGCGGATCCGGACTCCTCCGTGACGACACCTCAGTGTCGCCCGCGTCAAGAATCGAAGAGGAGGGTGGGGTCTTGCTCTCCATCATCTCCGGAGGAAGGTCCCCCGAAGACGATCCCTATTGAGAAGAGCTGCCAGCCGGACTGCAAATAGCTGAATCCTGGTCATCGATCTAGGAGAAATATAGGTTCTTTAAGTTAATGATTGACTTACGGCTTGTTGGAGGGCTGGCCCGTTGGAGGGCATGGTGCGGTGAGGGAGCCCGTCGGGATAAGGCCCCCTGTGGATGTCTTTTTCCCTAATTTGGGCATCTCCGCCTCCAAATCTTTGGAGGCGGCCCTCTTCTTCCCGCGCGGGGAGGAGGCCTTAGCCTCCCCTTCCTCCCTGGGGGAGGTAACAATTCCCCCGGTTCGGATGTGTAGCGTGGGGGGTTCAGATTCTTTATCCCTCCCCTTGTCTTTCCCCGAGGGCATTCTGCTTAGCACCCGGTCGAGCATCTTGGCCATAGTGGGGACGGGCGAGCCTTCGGGAAGCGGTGCCGGACACCTAATTCTCTCTGCCTTGCTAAGTCATTCCTGCACGCGGATGATGGTCAGAATGAACAGTAATGATAAATACAAAACAAGGTGTCCGGTATCAAGGCTACTTACTTGGGTATCTAGGCGATTGCAGCTTAGGCCCACATCCTCGATGGTGTTCGGATATACGACTTTTTGTCCGAAGAATAACTTGCACATCTCTTCGGGCTTCAAGCCGAAGAAGTGCTTCATAGTCCGCCGACCCTCCGGATTGAACTCCCACATCCAAAGAGGCCGGCGTTGGCACAGCAATATCCGCCGGATTAACATTACTTGCATTATGCTGACAAGGTTGATACCCCTCTCGAGAAGCTCCCGGATGCGGTTCTGCAGTATTGGTACATCGACTGCGGGCCCCCAATTGCGTCCTACGTCTGTCCAGGATGCCAACTGCGATGGAGGGCCCGAGCGGAACTCAGGGGCGGCTACCCACTTTGTACCCCTTGGGGCCGTAGCATAAAACCACCTCCGCTGCCATACATCAGATACTTCTAGGAAAGAACCCTACGGCCATGGGGCACCGGCGTTTTTGCTTATTACAGCACCTCCGCACTCCACATGTTGCCCCCCGATCATCTTCGGCTTCACATTGAAGGTCTTGAGCCATAAGCCGAAGTGCGGGGTGATATGGAGAAAAGCCTCGCACACGATAATGAACGACGTGATATGGAGGATAGCGTCTGGAGCCAGATCATGAAAATCCAACCCATAATAGAACATGAGCCCCCTCATGAAGGGATCGAGGGTGAAACCCAGACCGCGGAGGAAGTGTGGGACGAAAACAACACACTCATTGGGCTCCGGCGTAGGGATGACCTGCCCTGGAGCAGGAAGCATCTGCTAGATATCTGCGGTCAGGTATCCGACCTCCCTAAGTTTTGCAATGTCCTTCTCTTTGATCGAGGAGGCCACCCACCAGCCTTGAGGGTCGGATTCGGACATATTGGAGGATTCCGGAGCAGTGGAGCTTGGGTTTTGGGTGTTAGAACTTGAGGTGCGGGAAGGCGCGATGAAGGTGAAAAAAGAGGCGTAGGTCTCGACCCCTTTATAAAGAGGGTGAATATCATGAGTCCCTGGTGTGACCGTTTGAGGCTTATCTAAAAACACACGGGGTAATACCAACGACCGTCGTGGGGTCACGCACGCTCATATTGGTGGAAAATCCCGTAATAAAAGGGACATGATCTCTGCCTCGACGGGACGTGCCAATAAAACCGCCTCGTAACACGAGTTGTTGTGGGGAAGGAAACGTCAGTTCGCGTTGGACTGAGCCACGATGCAAGGGCACGATCCACGAAGATTGCCAGCAAATCAGGTCTATAACATACGAAGATCATCTTGCAGATCCGGACACGGTCTACGTGTTCGATAAACCACTTTGGAGAACTCGGAGGAGGAACCCACCTTGCAATGCCGAAGACAATACTGCCGGACTCATCGTCATTGAAGCCTGGTTCAGGGGCTACTGAGGGAGTCCTGGATTAGGGGGTATCCGGACAACCGGACTGTGTACAATGTCCGGACTATTGAAACATGAAGATACAAGACTCAAGACTTCGACCCGTGTCCGGATGGAACTTTCCTTGGCGTGGAAGGCAAGCTTGGCGATCCGGATATTATATTTCCTTCCTTGTAACTGACTCCATGTAAACCCTAGCCCTCTCTGGTGTCTATATAAACCGAAGAGGTTGGTCCTTAGAAGGCCGATCACAATTATATTCATACCATCATAGGGTAGCTCTTAGGGTTTAGCCTCTACGATCTCGTGGTAGATCTACTCTTGTACTACCCATATCATCAATATTAATCAAGCAGGAAGTAGGGTTTTACCTCCATCGAGAGGGCCCGAACCTGGGTAAACATCCGTGTCCCTTGCTTCCTGTTACCATAAGCCTTGACGCACAGATCAAGACCCCCTACCCGAGATCCGCCGGTTTTGACACCGACACCGACCAAGAGGAGGCGCTGGTAAAGTTCTTGCGCTCGAACAGGGAGGTGTTCGCGTGGGAACCCAAACAGCTAGCCACCACCATGTCGTCGTGCTACCGGAGCTCTCCCTCAACTTCTCCTCTCCCCTTGCTGGATCAAGAAGGAGGAGATGCCCCGGGCTATACGTGTGTTGAACGCGGAGGCGCCGTCCGTTCAGCGCTAGATCGGATCTTCCATGATTTGAATCGCCGCGAGTACGACTCCATCATCCGCGTTCTTGTAATGCTTCCGTTTTGCGATCTTCAAGAGGTATGAAGATGCACTCCCTCTCTCTCGTTGCTAGCATCTCCTAGATTGATCTTGGTGATATGTAGGAAAATTTAGAATTATTGCTACATTCCCCAACAGTGGTATCAGAGCTAGGTCTATGCATAGATTCTATGAACGAGTAGAACACAAGTAGTTGTGGGCGATGATTTATTAAATTTGCTTACATTTACTAGTCTTATCTTGATTCAGCGGCATTATGGGATGAAGCGTCCCGGACTGACCTTACATGTATGCTTACTTGAGATAGGTTCCACCCACTGACATGCAGTTGATGCATAAGGTGGCTAGTGGGTGTGTGTCTCTCCCACTTTAGTCGTATCAGATTCGATGAAAAGGGTCCTTATGAAGGGTAAATAGCAATCGGCATATCATCATTGTGGCTTTTGCATAGGTAAGAAACGTTCTTGCTAGAAACCCATGGCAGCCACGTAAAACATGCAACAACAATTAGAGGACGTCTAACTTGTTTTTGCAAGGTATGTTATGTGATGTGATATGGCCAAAAGGATGTGATGAATGATATATGTGATGTATGAGATTGACCATGTTCTTGTAATTTGGAATCACGACTTGCATGTCGATGAGTATGACAACCGGCAGGAGCCATAGGAGTTGTCTTAATTTATTGTATGGCATGCGAGTCAATGAAAACGCCATGTAATTACTTTACTTTATTGCTAACCATTAGCCATAGTAGTAGAAGTAATAGTTGGCGAGACAACTTCATAAAGACACAATGATGGAGGTCATGATGATGGAGATCATGGTGTCATGTTGGTGACGATGGTGATCATGCCACGCCTCGAAGATGAAGATCAAAGGCGCAAGATGATATTGGCCATATCATGTCACTTTATGATTTGCATGTGATGTTTGTCATGTTTACATCTTATTTGCTTAGAACGACGGTAGCATAAATAAGATGATACCTCACTAAAATTTCAAGAAAGTGTTCCCCCTAACTGTGCACCATTGCAAAAGTTCGTTGTTTCGAAGCACCACGTGATGATCGGGTGTGATAGATTCTAACATTCGCAAAAAACGGGTGTAAGCCAGATCTACACACGCGAAACATTTAGGTTGACTTGACGAGCCTAGAATGTACAAACATGGCCTTGGAACACGAGAGACCGAGAGGTCGAACATGAGTCGTATGGTAGATACGATCAACATGGAGATGTTCACCGTTGATGACTAGTCCATCTCACGTGATGATCGGACACGGCCAAGTCGATTCAGATCATGTATCACTTAGATGAGTAGAGGGATGTCTATCTAAGTGGGAGTTCACTAAATAATTGATTAGATGAACTTAATTATCATGAACATAGTCAAAAGTTCTTTGCAAAATTAAACATAGTCAAAAGTTCTTTGCAAAATTAAGTCATAGCTTATGCATTAGTTCTACTGTTTTAGATATGTTCCTAGAGAAAATTTAGTTGAAAGTTGACAGTAGCAATTATGTGGACTGGGTCCGTAAACTGAGGATTGTCCTCGATGCTGTACAGAAGGATTATGTACTTAATGCACCCCTCGGTGTTCTGAACCTCGAGCGTCGTCTGTGGATGTTGCAAACATTTGACATACATGTTTTGACGACTACGTGATAGTTTAGTGCGTAATGCTAACCAGTTTAGAATTGAGGCATCAAAGACATTTTTGAAACGTCGCAGAACATATGAGATGTTCCAAGGGCTGAAATTGGGATTTTAGGCTCATGCCCACATCAAGAGGTATGAGTCCTCCGACGAGTTTCTTAGCCTGCAAACTAAGGGAGAGAAGCTCAATCGTTGAGCATATGCTCAGACTGTCTGAGTACTACAATCGCTTGAATCGAGTGGGAGTTAATCTTCCAGATGAGATAGTGATGGTTCTCCAAAGTCACTACCACAAAGCTACTAGAGCTTCGTGATGAACTATAACATATCAGGGATAGATATGATGATCCTTGAGATATTCGCGATGTTTGACACCGCGAAAGTAGAAATCAAGTAGGAGCATCAATTGTTGATGGTTGGTAAAACCTCTAGTTTCAAGAAGGGCAAGGGCAAGAAGGGATACTCCATGAAACGGAAAATCAGTTGCTGCCCTAGTGAAGAAACCCAATTTTGAACCCAAACCCGAGACTAAGTGCTTCTGTAATGAGGGGAACTGTCACTGAAGCCGAACTACCCTAGATACTTGGTATATGAGAATGCTGGCAAGGTCGACAGAAGTATATTGGATATACATTATATTAATGTGTACTTTACTTGTACTCCTAGTAGCACCAGGCTATTAGATACTGGTTTGGTTGCTAAGTGTTAGTAACTCGAAATAAAAAGCTATGGAATAAATGGAGACTAGCTAAAGGTGAGATGACGATATGTGTTGGAAGTGTTTCCAAGGTTGATGTGATCAAACATCGCACGCTCCCTCTACCATTGGGATTGGTGTTAAACCTAAATAATTGTTATTTGGTGTTTGCGTTGAGCATAGGCGTGATTGGATTATGTTTATCGCAATACAGTTATTCATTTAAGGAGAAAAATGGTTACTCCATTTATTTGAATAATACCTTCAATGGTCTTGCACCTAAAATGCATGGTTTATTGATTGTAGTGATACACATGTTCATGCCAAAAGATATAAGATAGTAATGATAGTACCACATACTTGTGGCACTGCCATTTGAGTCATATTGGTATAAAACGCATGAAGAAGCTCCATGTTGATGGATCTTTGGAATCACTCGTTTTTTGAAAAGATTGAGACATGCAAACCATGTCTATTGGTATATACGCATGAAAATACTCCATGCAGATGGATTGTTTGGCCCACTTGATTTTGAATCACTTGAGACATGCAAATCATACCACATGGGCAAGATGACTGAAAGGCCTCTTTTTCGGTGAGATGGAACAACAAAGCAACTTGTTGGAAGTAATATATTTTGATGTGTGCAGTCCAATGAGTGTTGAGGCACGCAGTGGATATCGTTATGTTTTTACTTCACAGATGATTTGAGTAGATGTTGAGTATATTTACTTGATGAAACAAAAGTCTGAATTATTGAAAGGTTCAAGTCATTTTAGAGTGAAGTTGAAGATCTTTGTGACAAGAGCATAAAATGTCTATGATATGATCATAGAGATGAATATCTGAGTTATGCGTTTCGTATACAATTAAGACATTGTGGAAATTGTTTCACAACTAATACCGCCTGGAACACCATGGTGTGGTGGTGTGTTCGAACATCATAGATGCACCCTATTGGATATGGGGCATACCATGATGTCTCTTATCGAATTACCACTATTGTTTATGGGTTAGGCATTAGAGACAACCACATTCACTTTAAATAGGGCACCACATAATTCCGTTGAGATGACACCATATGAACTATGGTTTAGAGAAACCTAAGCTGTCGTTTCTTAAAAGTTTGGGGCTGCGACTCTTATGTGAAAAGGTTTTAGCCTGATAAGCTCGAACCCAAAACGGATAAATGCATCTTCATAGGACACCCAAAATAGTTGGGTATACCTCCTAATTCAGATCCGGAAGCAAAAGTGATTGTTTCTAGAAACGGGTCCTTTCTCGAGGAAAAGTTTCTCTCGAAAGAATTGAGTGGGAGGATGGTGGAGACTTGATGAGGTTATTGAACCATCACTTCAACCAGTGTGTAGCAGGGCACAGGAAGTCGTTCCTATGGCGCCTACACCAATTGAAGTGGAAGCTGATGAAAGTGATCACGAAACTTCGGATCAAGTCACTAGCAATCCTCGTAGGTCGACAAGGATGCGTACTACTTCAGAGTGGTACGATAATCCTGTCTTGGAGGCCATGTTGCTAGACAACAATGAACCTACTAGCTATGAAGAAGCAATGGTGGGCCCGGATTCCTACAAATGGCTCAATGCCATAAAATCCGAGAGAGGATCCCTATCTAAAAACAAAGTGTAGACTTTGGAAGAACTACTTAATGGTTGTTAGGCTGTTGGGTACAAATGGATTTTAAAAGCAAGACGGACAATGATGGTAAGTGTCACCATTAAGAAAGCTCGACTTGTCACTAAGATGTTTTCCGACAAGTTCAAGGAGTTGACTACGATGAGATTTTCTCACTTATAGTGATGCTAAGAGTCTGTTGGATTTGTTTTAGCAGTTACTGCATTATTTACGAAATCTTGCAAATAGGATGTCAAAAATATTGTTTCCTCGACAATTTTCTTGAGGAAAGGTTGTATGTGACACAACCAGAAGGTTTTATCAATCCTAAAAGACGCTAACAAGTATGCAAAAGCTCCAACAATCTTTCTAAGGACTGGAGAAAGCATCTCGGAGTTGGAATATACGCTTTGATGAGACGATCAAAGATTTTGGGTTTATACAAAGTTTATGAGAAACTTGTATTTCCAAAGAAGTGAGTGGGAGCACTATAGAATTTCCTGATTAGTATATGTTGTTGACATATTGTTGATCGGAAATGATGTAGAATTTCTGGAAAGCATATAGGATTGTTTGAAAGGTGTTTTTCAATGAAAAAACCCAAAATTAAGCTACTTGAACATTGAACACCAAGATCTATAAGGATAGATAAAAAATGCTTAATAGTACTTTCAAATGAATACATACCATGACAAGATTTTGAAGGAGTTCAAAATAGATCGGCAATGAAGGAGTTCTTGGCTGTGTTATAAGGTGTGAGTATTGAGTAAGACTCAGGACCTGACCACGGCAGAAGAGAGAGAAAGGACAAAGGTCTTCCCCTATGCTTTAGACGTAAGATCTACAGTCTGCTATGCTATGTACTGCACCTGAAGTGTGCCTTTCCGTGAGTCAGTCAAAGGGTACAAGAGCGATCCAAGAATGGATCACAGGACAGCGGTCAAAGTTATCCTTAATAACTTGTGGATAAAGGAATTTACTCGATTATGGAGGTGGTAAAATAGTTCGTCGTAAAGGGTTACGTAGATGCAAACTTTGATACTAATCTAGATGACTATGAGTAGTAAACCAGATTCATATAGTAGAACAATTATTTGGAATAGCTCCAAATAGCGCGTGGTAGCTGCATCTACAATATGACATAGAGATTTGCAAAGCACACACAGATCTGAAAGGTTCAGACCCGTTGACTAATAACCTCTCTCACAAGCGAGATATGATCAAACCCCATGGGTATTGGATTCATTACAATCACATAGTGATGTGAACTAGATTATTTACTCTAGTGCAAGTGGGAGACTATTGGAAATATGCCCTAGAGGCAATAATAAAATCGTTATTATTATATTTCCTTGTTCATGATAATTGTCTATAGTTCATGCTATAGTTGTATTAACTGGAAACCGTAATACATGTGTGAATACATAGACCATAACATGTCCCTACTGAGCCTCTAGTTGACTAGCTCGTCGATCAATAGATGGTTATGGTTTCCTGACCATGGACATTGGATGTCATTGATAACGGGATCACATCGTTAGGAGAATGATGCGATGGACAAGACCCAATCCTAATGTAACATCCCAAATTTTCAATTTGGAATGTTATACATTAGATCATCATTGCATATCATATTTATTGAATTTTGGCTTGATCCTAGAAATTCTACGCAACTCAAGGACCCATAGAGAGAGTTGGGGATTTCGTTATTTTCATATTTGAGTTTTCTCAAATTTTGAAAAGAGGATCATTTGATTTTAATTATTTTCTCTTCGAATATTTCTTTTATGAAGATAAAAGAGAGGGGATAAAATGACTTCCCCAAAATAAAGAAATATTGGAGATTTAATATTAAAATCAAATAAGTGTTTTTAATCGGAGTTTTATCGCTATTTTATTTGAATTAGGAAAAATGTGTGTTTTTCAAAATAGCATTATAGGCCCAAATACATGTTCACTTTGTCCGCTATATTTTTAGAGGACGGGAAAAATTTATTTCAAGATTTTTCGAGTCCATTTAGTATTTATTTTATTTGTTTTTCTACACGCGGAATTAATTAAAAAAAGAAACCGACCTAGCCGGGCTGTGCCCGACTAGGACTCGCCCGGTTGGCCTTTATAACCAGCGCCCCCGATCCGCCGCAGCCCACCAGCCCGCAGCCGCCAAAACCCTAACCCTAACCCCACCGCCGCCAGCGCCGCCGCTGCCGCCACCGCCCGCACCATCGCCCGCGCCGCCCGCGCCACCCACCACCTGCCGCCGGACGCCGTCGCTGCCGCCCGCCGCCTCACCGCCGACACCGCCGCCCGCTGGACTTCGCCGCCGCTGCCGCCATCCCATCCCGAGGTAGACGCCGTCGTCGCCGATTTTCGTTAGAAAACCATGCATTTTTTAGAAACCCTCGGTTATTTTTATTTAGATCGGTTTTTTTCGATTTCGTTATTTAGCGAACACCGGTTCGTACGTTCATTTTAATGAACGATTTTCTCCCGTTATCCGCAGACAGCGAACGTTCGTTCGTTAGCCTGTTCGTTAGTTTTTCTTTTTCCAGGGTTTTTCCGTGATTATTTTCGATCGTGATTTCTTCCCTGATTTTTGTTTTAGTTTATCCTTTCCCTCGTTTATCGGAATCAAGCGATGCAAGCGCCTAGATCTTCGTATCGAAGCCCTCTTTCTGTTTAACCAACTTAAACAAGATTTTGCTACTGTAAAATTTGACTTAAGTCCAAATTAGTAAATGGAGCTTGTTTCTTTCGCAGTTTGAGTTTCGTTGCTTCGTTCGATATGATTCTTTTTGCAAACCGGAGTTCTTGAGTTGAAGTTTCTGGTTATATCTCTTATTTGAGTTTTACCCGTGCTTCTAATTGAGTACTTATTGTATGCTTGTTTGTTTGCGGTAGAGTACCCAGAGTGAGAAGCGTGCTACTATGAGTCTCTAGGTTTCACGGATCATCGGCAAGGCAAGTAACACTTTGATCATACCTCTTTACTACCCAGTTTTATTGCATTAGATCAATCCTCAAACAATTGCATGGTTAGGATCTCATTAACATGTGGGTTCTGGGAAGTAGATGATGAGGTAGCACCTATTACCTGTTTATTATCAAACCCTTGGGAGTTACTTCTACGTTTCTCATATTGCTATGTTATGCTTGTAGACGTGGTTTGGTTCGAGTGATTCATGACAGATGTGAGTGTTGTTACTTAATGGTTAACTTAAGGTGGCTACTTTAATACACATCTGGGTAGATTGCTTGAAGGCACCCTGGAGTACCCAGTGGTTGTTAGGGCACCTGGAGAATCTAGTGTTGTCCTAGGATATCCCGGAGTACCCGTGTGATCATCCTATAGTCCGCCACCCAGGCTCAAAGGGATCATAAGATTATTCATGCTAGAAACTTCCGTGTGCAGCCACAAGCCAATATGGGCTCTGGCATAGTTGAGTAAGTTGCAAGACCTCTTTCAGTGGTGGGCTAGCAGATGTAGGGGAAAGTAGGTGTAACTGTGCACCTAGAGTAAAGAGTTATTGTTTCAGAAAGACTGTGTCTCGATTCTCCGACCATGGATGTACTCGAGTCTTGTGGGGAAAAGTGTGCAAACCTCTGCAGAGTGTACAAACTAATCATGGTTAGTCGTGTCCCCGGTTATGGACGTTTTGAGTATCTAGTTCTTGGATTATCATGTTGATCTCATCACTCTAAATTAATTTGATTGGGTTTAATGATGATGTTTAATTGGGATTGAGTTGGAGGAACCTTCTCAATGTTTAACAACCACCATGATAGTTAAATAAAATTTATTCCTTCGTTGTAGGAAAAAATTGGCTTTATGAAAAACTGTAACCATGGAGCTTTCCACCAGCCATATATGCATGTAGTGATAGCATTTATTCTATTCATTACTCTCTTGTGTTACTTTGCCAGCATATTCCATGTGCTGACCCGTTTTGGGCTGCAACGCTCATGTTGCAGACTTTTCAGATGATGAGTAAGGTGCCATAGGTCGTTGTCTTACACTCAGTGATGTCGTTGGAGTTGATGGACTCACTTTATCTTCCAAGCCTTTCGTTGTTATCGTATTTAGATGGCCTTAAGCCAGATTTATTGTAATAAGTTCTCTTTTGAGACATTCGATGTAATAAGTGTGTGATTGCTACTCTGTTATAAGTCCTCAAGTACTGTGCGTGTCAGCATTACCGATCCAGGGATGACACTGATGCACAGAGATCAGACTGTTTGATGTCTGGTCGCTACACCTAAGCATAGCACAAGATCATTGTTGGGGATCGTTGCAGAAATTAAAAAATTTCTACGCATCACCATGATCAATCTATGGAGAGACTAGCAACGAGAGGGAGGGAAGTGTATCTTCATACCCTTGAAGATCACGATACAGAAGCGTTACAAGAACGCGGTTGGAGGAGTCGTACACGTAGCGATTCAGATCGCGGTCGATTCTGATCTAAGCACCGAACAACGGCGCCTCCGCGTTCAACACACGTGTAGCCCGGTGACGTCTCCCACGCCTTGATCCAGCAAGGACAGAGGGAGAGGTTGGGGAAGACAACTCCGGCAGCAGCACAACAGCGTGGTGGTGTTGGAGCAGCGTGGTACTCCGGCAGGGCTTCACCAAGCACCGCGGAAGGAGGAGGCGGTGTTGGAGAGGGGAAGGGCTATGCCTTGGATGTGGTTCGGCTACCCTCCCTCCTCCCCTCTATTTATAGGGTGAAGGGGGAAGGGGGCCGGCCCCTCTAGATGAGACCTAGAGGGGGGCGGCGGCCAAGGAGAGGGGGCTTGCCCCCCAAGCCAAGGGGGCGCCCCCTTAGGGTTCCCCCCAACCCTAGGCGCATGGGAACTAGGGGGATGGCGCCCAGCCCACTTAGGGGCTGGTTCCCTTCCACATACAGCCCATAGGGCCCTCTGGGGCAGGTGGACCCTCCCGGTGGACCCCCGGAACCCCTTCGGTGGTCCCGGTACAATACCGGCAAACCCCCGAATACTTCCGGTGATCGTATGGTGACTTCCCATATATAAATCTTCACCTCCGGACCATTCTGAAACTCCTCGTGATGTCCGGGACCTCATTCGGGACTCCGAACAACATTCGGTAACCACGTACAAACTTTCCCTATAACCCTAGTGTCATCGAACCTTAAGTGTGTAGACCCTACGGGTTCGGGAATCATGCAGACATGACCGAGACAGCTCTCCGGCCAATAACCAACAGCGGGATCTGGATACCCATGTTGGCTCCCACACGTTCCAATATGATCTCATTGGATGAACCACAATGTCGAGAATTCAAGCAATCCCGTATACAATTCCCTTTGTCAATCGGTACGTTACTTGCCCGAGGTTCGATCGTCGATATCCCAATACCTTGTTCAATTTCGTTACCGGCAAGTCACTTTACTCGTTCCGTAATGCATGATCCCGTGACTAACTACTTAGTCACATTGAGCTTAATATGATGATGCATTACCGGGTGGGCCCAGAGATACCTCTCCATCACACGGAGTGACAAATCCCAGTCTCGATTCGTGCCAACCCAACAAACACTTTCGGAGATACCTGTAGTGCACTTTTATAACCATCCAGTTACGTTGTGACGTTTGGTGCACCCAAAGCATTCCTACGGTATCTAGGAGTTGCACAATCTCATGGTCTAAGGAAATGATACTTGACATTAGAAAAGCTTTTAGCAAACGAACTACGCGACCTTGTGCTATGCTTAGGATTGGGTCTTGTCCATCACATCATTCTCCTAATGATGTGATCCCGTCATCAATGACATCTAATGTCCATGGTCAGGAAACCATAGCCATCTATTGATCAACGAGCTAGTCAACTAGAGGCTCACTAGGGACATGTTGTGGTCTATGTATTCACACATGTATTACGGTTTCCAGTTAATACAATTATAGCATGAACAATAGACAATTATCATGAACAAGGAAATATAATAATAACATTTTATTATTGCCTCTAGGGTATATTTGCAACAGTCTCCCACTTGCACTAGAGTCAATTATCTAGTTCACATCACTATGTGATTGTAATGAATCAACACCCATTGGGTTTGATCATATCTCGCTTGTGAGAGAGGTTATTAGTCAACGGGTCTGAATCTTTCAGATCAGTGTGTGCTTTACAAATCTCTATGTCATCTCCTAGATGCAGCTACCACGCACTATTTGGAACTATTCCAAATAATTGCTCTACTATATGAATCCGGACTACTACTCAGAGTCATCCAGATTAGTGTCAAAGTATGCGTCGGCGTAACCCTTTACGACGAACTCTATTTTCACCTCCATAATCAAGAAAATTCCTTAGTCCACTAGTTACTAAGGATAACCTTGACCGCTGTCATGTGATCCATTCCTGGATCACACTTGTACCCCTTGACTGACTCATGGCAAGGCACACTTCATGTGCGGTACACAGCATAGCATAATGTAGAGCCTACTTCTAAAGCATAGGGGACGACCTTCGTCCTTTCTCTCTCTTCTGCCGTGGTTAGGTCTTGAGTGTTACTCAATACTCACACCTTATAACACAGCAAAGAACTCCTTTGCCGATCTATTTTGAACTCCTTCAAAATCTTGTCACGGTATGTGTTCATTTGAAAGTACTATTAAGCGTTTTTTTATCTATCCTTATAGATCTTGATGCTCAATGTTCAAGTAGCTTAATCCAGGTTTTCTATTGACAAACACTTTTCAAATAACGCTATATGCTTTTCAGAAATTCAACATCATTTCTGATCAACAATATGTCAACAACATATACTCATCAGAAATTCTATAATGCTCCCACTCACTTCTTTGGAAATACAAGTTTCTCACAAACACTACAAAAAAATACACTTCCGTGATGATACGTGTTTGTCACAGTAGGTTGCGTTTTCTGTCATGCATGTACATCCATGACGGTTTTATGACAGAATCAAGATAGTCATACATGTGCTGTCGTAGAAGTGTTCCATGACATTACCAAAATTATCATCACGGAAGTGTCCACTTCCATGACGATAAATCGTGCGTCACAGAAGTGCTTTCGTCAAGGGTGACCGACATGTGGCATCCACCAACGGAACGCCGTTAAGCTATCAGGTCGGGTTTTGGATCCGATAACCCGTTAACAGCCCCGACCAATGGGAAATTTCCACGTGTAAAACTCTTATTGGCCGGACGAAACACGTGTCAGCTCGTTAGTGGGTCAGATAGGCGCCTATGATATGTCGACACGTGCCATGGCTAACCACTGGCCCATTTAGCTTACAAAGCCGGCCCGTTTGACTTGGTCAAAAGTTAACGAGCTGGCCCATGAAAAGCCTGTTAACGGTCTCTTCGCAAATAGCCCATTTTACGGCCCGTTAACTCACGGCCCGTTAGGCACTAAAGGAAATCGGCCCAACAACGTCATGTCGGCCGTCGAATATAACACCAGCCCATTTCACTTTCGGCCCATGTATGGCCCACGACATCTTTTGGCCCGTATGAGGCCTTCGTATCTTTCGGCCCTTTACAGGCCCACGGTGACTCTAGCCCATAATGAACAGTAATTTTCTTTGTACCCGTTAACGGCCCGTGATTTACATGGGCCGTTTCCAGCCCGTGTTAGCTTTCGGCCTATTGACGGCCCATACGTTCTTGGGCTCCTTTTCGGCCCTCGATTACTTCCGGCCCGTTACTGGCATGTTCCCCTAATGGGCCAAATTCGGCCCATGGCAAGAGTCGGCCCGTTACTGGCATGTTCCACAAATGGGCCAAATTCGGCCCATGGCAAGAGTCGGCCCGTTACTGGCATGTTACCCTAATGGGCCAAATTCGGCCCATGGCAAGAGTCGGCCCGTTTCTGGCCAGCCCGTCCTATATTCTGGCCCATTAACGACCCGTTATGCCTGTGACAGAATTAAGCTTTTGCAGTCCTATGGCCTGTTAACGGCCCGTTACCGTGCTGGGCTGATACCAATTACGCCTGATTACGGCCCATGTAGACCCATTTATCCGACGGCCCATGGCCCACCGATTACAGGCCCATTTATCGACGGCCCGAGGCCCACCGATTACAAGCCTATTTATCGACGGCCCGTAGGAGACCCATGGATCCTACGGCCCGTATATGGCCCATGGGTAGTTGCCGCCACTAGCAAACCAGGGAAAAAGAAGACTAGGAAATAAATAAGGCCGAAACTAACGCTAGGCTATTAAGGCGATTGCACAGATTACATCCACTCGGCATCAAAGATTGCCACCAGTGCAAATATAGGGAACACCCTACACTATACAAAAATGGCTTGTTGTTTTCTTCAGCCGGTGGCTGCATGTTAAGAATAAATTTTGTATCGCACCAAAACAAATTACAACTATATAACAAAAGGAAGGTTGGCATAAAACTTAACAATCTAGCAGATAAATGCACCACCAGAAGTTCAGAAGCTCGGTTCATTTGACCTGACTGTTACGTTTTCATGATGTATTGTCCGATGGGGCACCATAACCCTCGCCTTCATTTCCCCTAGGCTCCTAAACAACATAGCAAATGTCTGATGGTCTGGTTTCAAAACCATGCATATCTTGACGACATTAAGCAATGTTTCTCCTTGTTTCACAAAGGGCCTTTTTTAGGGAATGGACTTGTGTTTGGAGCGCAGATACAACATTGCTTTGAGCTTGCATATCTTGATCATGAGGCAGTTTGGACGATATTGCCTTAACAACCAACCCAGTATTACGCAGGAACATGCTTTTGGCACTATTAGTGGACAGGTACTGACCCACTGCAGCAAGAGCTGACATTGCAGTTATAGTTGCCTCGCCACCTTCAGAAGGTGGCGGTTCCACAATTTTTTCCATAGCTCACTGAAAAGTTGAGGTTTTACATTAGTAGTACCATAACAGAAGATATTAAGGAGGCAGCAAAGCCAAACAAAATAGCTTTGGTCTATATACATAACTTATTCTGGTGAACCCATGTAAAATATTAGTTGTATTTTATTGCAAAGTACATAATAAAACCAGGTTCCTAACATATGACCATGTACCATCGCTAATGTATTGTCTATTTCTTCACATTGTATTGAGGGCTAAGGATAAAGAGACGAAGTTTATAATACGGTAAGCATAGTATGACATCATTCATATCACAAAACAACTGAGAACAGACAAACAGGCAATTGTAACGTTGTGTGGGCAAGTCCAGCACGGAACTAGATTATGGGTCAAGATCAAAGGAACATCACTCCTCCCTTTTAAACATTGTAAGGTGCAATGATACGCTAAGACAATTGTGTATAAGATTGAAAAGAGTAATAGACATTGGCTGCAAACCATGCAGTTCAAGGCACAAGTCCGAGTAAGTAGTAGTTAAAAGGCATGAGGATTAAGGACTTACAACAGTGGCTTTGACTGGTGTAGTCATGCCCTCCTTCTTGCTGGTGTGACAGTCCTTGAAGATTTCCACAGCATTTGGTTCAGTTACTTTTTGGTCCTTGCGGGCTTTCCTCTGCATTTCGGACAAGTCAATATAGATCTGATAATATGGTACAGCGAAAAGAGTGAAACAACAGCTAATTACAAGAGCCTCGCAGTGTGCAATATAGCTACGAGATCCTGTCGTCTATTGGAATTTCACTTTCGTATGGTTGGCCTTGTTCTTTGAACAGTTCACCTACAAGAAGATAGATTTGTGTGGCACATGCGTTAATAGGACTTCAACATGTGATCTGATCACATATATATAATGTACCTGATACTTCGGATCAGACCAGTGTTTAACAAGGCCCCTCCAGTCTTCATCCGATATATTTTCCACTGGAGATGTTTGGGAAAGTTCACTGTTAGCCTTGCCTTCAAAGTGAGTTTTCCTCAAGTTATACCGATACTGTCGCAGAGCAGACTTGAAAACATGGGTGCAAGCTTGTCTGGTTTCATCATCTTGGCTATCCAACTTGAACCTCACCTGTTGAAAATTATGGGAGTCTCATTATCAGCAACCTAGAAAGTATGGGACATAGCAAGACGATATTACTAGTTTCCATGCATAACCATACTTATAGATAAATGGTCGAGGAAGGTGTTGAACTGGGTTTCGTCTTTGTCATTCATATACTGAATCCATGTTGGGAGGATACGTACATGACACCTAACGGCAACCGCTGCCTCTGATACTAACTTGGCTGACTCTGTAGCATCACGTGGCCTTTTTAAACCTGCCTCAAAACGGACTCCATTCTTCCTCCTCTAGATTTAGTTAACCTATTGAGAATTATCCCTGATGTTTGTTTCCTCTTGCGCCTAGGTTCTAGTCCAACAATGAACATAGGAAGTGTTAGTGTACATCAAACTGTGAGACTACATATAAAGAAGCATGCAACTGTAACTTGACTCCAACAACTACCTTCTTGTTGTTGAAGCTCACAAGGTTCATTTGATATTGCCAACTCGTCTTGTGTCAAGAGTGCTTGGGAAGTAGTGTCAGGGGGCAAGGGAGCTTGGGAACGTGCTGCTAGCTCAGTTGACGCACGAGTATGTCGTGCAGCTGGTAGTACTGTGGTAGGTGTTGCAAGAACTAGGGTTGTCTCTGCTTGTTTGGTGGCAGCTATTTGTTTCTGTTTGGCCTTTTTGCAGCTCGTGTAGCATGGGATGCCGTGTTTGTAGAATTTTCCGCTGGACTTTCACCTTCTATTGCACCATCAGTACCAGCAGAATCTGCAGGATTCATCCTCTTCTCATTCCCTGCCATTCTGTGTTTCTTCCTCTTTCTCTGTGCCATGTTAAGTCAAGCCGACAAGAAAAACAAATAACAATTTAGTTCTTCAGAACAAATTGATGTGTGATGCAGACGAACTGAACTTTGATGTTAGACAACCACATGATAGGAGGATGTAATATGTATGAAAAACAGGACGGAAGAGATAACCAGAACTATGATGTGTAAACTAAGAAGAAGACATTTCACCAAATTAGAAGCAATGCAATGGAAGGTAGACACCATATGAAAGATGCTACAAATATCGCTCTGCCAAGTTAACAGTGTCTCAGCATAAATGGTGTTTAAACAAATGTGAAGCAGTACAAGAAATAAATCATATGCAAGATGCAAACAACATCACACTACCATGTTAGAGGTCTCTCGTCATTAGTGCCATTGCGTATTCACAGCATTGCATATTCACAGCTTATGATGTGTAAACTAAGGGGAAGGCATTTCAACAAATTAGAAGCAATGAAAGCTAGATACCATATGAAAGATGCAACGAATATCACTCTACCAAGTTAAAACTGTCTCGTCATAAGTGCCATTTCAACAAATTAGTAGTACAAGCTAGAAAAGAATGTGAGATGTAACCTATATCACACTGCGAAGTCAAACGTGTCTTATGATAAGTGATTGTTGCAGGTTACACAATAGTAGTAATTTGATGTAAGAACATGGTGTGATAGACAGATATTGTATGTTCTAGAAACAGGAACACGTGTCTTATTCAAGTATAATGTGTAAAGTAAGCAGATGGAATTCAACAAAATTAGAAGCAATACAAGCTAGACATCACACATAACATGCAACCACATATAACAATGCCAAGTTAGAGGGAGCACCAATGATGCTGCACTAGGGGAGACGTGCTCATCATAAACACAGCTTTGTTGAGTGTCTATGCATGTGTTGTCTTGGAAATCATCTTGGGGGTGTGGAGGAGTAGAAACTATAGAGGCCCTCCGTTTGGAAGAAGCACCTTTATCCGCTGCCTTGCTAACTTCCTTCCGCTTTATTGATTTTGAATTGTCAAGTAAAACCGACAAGAAAAATCAATAAAATTCTCTCTTCAGAACTCATTCATGCATGATACTGACAATCACTACTTTGATGTAAGGCAAACACATGATACCAGGATGGAATATGTACGAAAAATAGGATGGCATGGCATGTTCACAACTGTTTATGTAAACTAAGCAGAAACCATTCCAGCAAATAAGAAGCAATGCAAGCTAGACACCACATGAAAGATGCAACCAATATGACTCTGCCAAGTTAAAAGCGTCCCATCATAAATGGAATTTCAACAAATTAGAAGCAGCGCATGCTATAAATCATATGAAAGATGTAACTAATATCGCACTGCATATACTAAAGGTGTCTCGTCATATTGATTGATGCGGGATACAAAAAAACAATAGTTTTATGTAAGGACATGCTTAATAGACAGATGTACTATGTACTAAATACAGGAAGGCATGTCACATTGACAAGTATAATGTCACACTTACAGGAGTATAAGCTAAGCAGACTAGCACATGCAGTTTAACCAGATTGGAAGAATTACAATCTAGACACCATATGCAACATGCAACCACATATCACGCTGCCAAGTTAGAGCAAGCACCTGCGATGCTAGTGTAGGGGAAATGCTGTAATCAACTACAGAGCTACGTTCACTATCTTCATCTAGCATTTCGGTTTCTTGAGAATCATGTCGGGAGGCTAACGCTGCATTCTTTAAATGAGGAGTAGTTCCCTTGCCTGCCTGCCTCGTCATAAGCGATTGATGAGGGATACACAAGAACATTAGTTTGATGTAAGAACATGGTTAATACACAGATGTACTAGTATGTACCAAAAACAGAAAGGCGTGTCATATTCAAAGGTATAATGTGTAAGCTAAGCAGATGCAATTTAACCAAATTGGAAGCAATACAAGCTAGACATCCGGCTGGAGTGGTGAAACACGATCATCTAGGACCTGAGAGCCTGGTGGGAGGCGGGCTGCTTCGCCACCATCACGGCTTTTTAGTTGGCTTCCAGGTGATGCCTGTCTTTGCTGGGCTTGTCACTGGCTCGGCCAGTGCCCTGACTAGCTATTTGTCTTCTGGTGCTCACGGGATGGTGGTTCATGTAAAAAATATATTTCCTTATCTTAATAAAGACTGACTTCGGCCTTTTGAATACAAGGTAGACACCATATGGAACATGCAACCACATATGACACCGCGAAGTTAAAGCAAGCACCTGGGATGGTGGTTCACTGCGAGCGAGGTCATCAACTCCAGATCAACGTTTACCGTCTCCATCTACTCACATTGCACCCTTTAAAGTGTTGTAACGTGCCGCGCCTAGCCGCGTAGAAAGCTGGCATGACTTGTCTCTTTTCTTTTTTGCTTCGCTTTCGGCAGACTCTGAAATACCCTTGCATAAAAACACAATAGTAAGAGTATGGATGAAGTGTGTGCAGAACTAGTGCACTTTAAAAGTAGCAGATAGCAGGTGGCTGAAAAATAAATGACAGGAGACATATGATAGCTCTACAACATTGCATGGCAAACAAAATTAGATTCTACTCCGTATGAGTTTGTAATATATGAGCACAGGAATGCAGGTACTCCTCCAGCACACCACCACATGTGGTCATATCTAAGATAACAGTCGACTGAAAATAAATAGGTCAGTCGATTTTTTTAATGAACCGTCCAATCTATAAGGAACGGGCAGATGGCCTTTGTCTACCTCCCGCCAGTTACTGTTGACGATCTTTCTCAAACCGCCAGCGACCATCGACCCAGACCCGTGCCTCTGCCGCCCCGCCCTCCCACCGACCTCACACCGCCGTCGTGCTTGGCAGCGCCCCCAAGCCATCCCTTTAATCCCGGCCAACCTCCAGATCGGGCGCCAGTAGCTCTAGGCCGCACACGCCCCTAAGATAAACACCAAGGCGCTGCTTCCCCGGCGTAATATACTAGTGCCTGTTATGCCGGGGAATGCTTCCGTTAACTGGGAATCAACTGGCCAGAAATTGAAATTCAGGGGGGCGACGGACCTCTAGCTAAGGTGAAATAGTATATGAGGAGAAACCTTGTGCATCGCGAGTTACTAGGAACATCTAGTATCAAGAAGAAGCGGTCAACTAGTGTATTCTGTGGGATGAATACCGTGCAAGCAGAGACGTAAGATTTGCACGAATAAGGGAAGAGGAGTACCTTCTTCGGTTGCTGGTGTGGTCACCTCCACATGTCGCGCCGATCTTCTTCTTTTTACCGGGGAAACCGATGTTCTGGAGGGTGCAGGCTTGGACAAACCCATGGCCAAATTGTTGACTGGGTTGCCGTGGCCGTATGTCGGTGGAGGGGAAGCAGATCTGAGGCAGTGAAGGACGGTGTAGCAGGAACAGCTCCGTGCGGTGGAGGGTGGCGAAGTTGGAGCGGTAGCAGTGAGGCGCAGGACGGCGTGGTTGAACTGGCTCGGGTATGGACGGCTCGGCCTCGGCTTCAACTACTAGCCGTGGAGGGCGTTGCGCTTGAGGTTGCGGTGGACGACAACGTCGGGGTATCGGCTCCGGCGTGATGGAGGAGGGCGGCGGTTGATGGGTGGGATGGGATGGCGGACGGAGGACACCGGGGTTTCACAGATGGTGGAGAGGTAGTTTTCACGCCCACGGAGTACAAATGGAGAATTGGACGGGTGGGGGGAACCATGTTTCGGTCTGGGACGCGCTTGTTTTTGGCTTTTTTTGAACAGAAGATGGGACGCGCTTGTTTGAAATTTGGGGAAAGTACAAACTTTGCCCCCCTCTTAAATTTCGGACCTACTGCGGGTCGGGGGTAGGATGGTAATCCCAGGTGTCCCAAATAATGGGCGGGAGCGAATTCGGCCGCGCGCATGTGTGCTTAGGCGGCCATTGTGTATGAATGTTTTTCGGAGGCGGTTGCGTGGCGTCTAGATGAAGCTACAAACCTACCCCGGTTTAGACCTTTGGACATCGGGCCGGTAGGTTTCACGGGTCGGAGTTATTAGAAAAGTAATTTCCTTGTACTACCAAACATTGGTCTCACGGGGTTTCGGGCGAGTAGAGGCTCTTATGGCGCTTCGTTCGAAATTTTGAAACACAAGCATTCACGTTTAGAGTACTCTTGAACTATGAGGATTGACCTAAATAGACAACGTTATATTTGACCTTGTATGTTTGAAAACCTCATTAAATTATCTGCTTCCTTTTGAAATTTCGACACTTGAAAATCCTATAACTACGATTATTTTGGAATGGAGGAGCTAAATTTGAATCTATTTTGTACACGACTACATGTGCTATTATGTACAAAATCAGAGCAAAGATTGGTACCCCCATAGTTTAGGTATGGTTTACAAATGCCATGATATCAAATTCAAATAATTGAATGGACTTCATGTTGAATTCGATTTTTTTAAACCACCTTAGGTTGAATTCAAATGTATGCTAGTTCATAGGTAGCTATTTATAAATGTCCATTGTGTAACTTTCGTATGTATAATGTGCTTTACACAAACAACATGAACTATACTCACGTTTATATTCGATTGCTAAAGCGATGCATTGTCTGGAGTTCAAAATACTAACTATGTGGATCAATTGTGTTGAAATAACATAGACATGCTCAAATTCGATAGAATCTAGATGTCTGATGGATCAATGACCGCTCCTTACGCGAATTGCAAATATCATGATCCCATCCTAATATTTGGATACAATTTATATCTTTAATCAATGTGTAGAGCAGTCTTTTATGTGTAGTTTCACTCTCCATCGGTGGTCTCTCACACATGCTCACACACTCTCTCCCGAGGTGTCTTTCTCGCACACATGCTATAGATATAACCCTCCCTCCCTCTCGTAACCATTTACAACTGTTTTCACTAACCTTTATCACAAGCACTCTTCCTCTCGCAAACATACACACGCACAATCCTCATCGACCCTTTCTATATACATGGACCTGCCTACGTGTCTCATGTACGCACATTATCTTTACGCATGTCTCTCACGCATTATCTCACACCTCTCTTCCTAATCGACAAGTATGATTCTAGCAGAGCATTCTGTAGGATGCCCCTTAAAGTTAGGTTGGTTGAATAGTAATATCAGAGATAAAGGGGTTACCTTAGTCCGATAACCTAGGGTTACAAATCCTAGCCGGCTTTGTCAGTGGACACAGAGTCCTTCATAATTCTGCTATCTTTGTCTTGTACGACTAGTCATCCATGGATCTTCCTAAATGTGTCATGGGCCGACCAATGTGGCGCAGGATGGAACCAAACGAAGGGCCTCACCTCGACCCACCGGACCTCACGCGGTGACACACCCTCTGCCCCCACGTCTCATTATCTTCTCACACCCACACATACCAACACAAACACCACACACACACAGGAAATTTCTCCTGGTGCCTCTATTCCCTCCCCCCTTGCATATACACACTCAAGGGAATGGGATCTCTTGTCGTGACGTCATATTCTCTCTCTCTCTCTCTCTCTCTAGACCACTCTCATTTCTCGTGCTATCTCTCCCATGCCCCCCCGTCGGCCCCTCCATCCATGCATCTCTCGAATACGTAATAGACACACATACCTCTCTAGGCCCCGCCAAATGCATCAACTACACATTCACACATGTTACATCACGTACCCCATTGATCTAAAAAGCCCTCTCTTCACGTTTATTTCGCATACAACATTCCTTTTGAATAAAGTGTGGCCAACAAATTATTTTAGAGTTTCTACATATATACAACATTACAAAGTTATATGGAGGAGTACAAACGCTAATTTGCATTGCATGGTGCCCACAATGATATTTATTCCGCACTGTGAATTTGTATATTTTTATACTATATACAAAGTTAGTCATAATAAAGAGAAACGAAGAGCATCTCTCTCTCCATCGCATACCCCCCCCCATTCTGCTTTGTTAAGAAAGAAGGATAACCTAGATAGATAAAGGTGGAATGGACTACGTGCAATCCCATCCATGGAAATATTTTATTTACTGTAGAAATATGTACGATGTGCTGCTAGGTAATCCGCCATCGCTTGCCCTCTAATGGCCTTCTACGGCGCATACACAATGTCGAACTCGGTAAGGATGATGGCCCCATCTTGCCAATCTTCCTGTAAGCATTGGTCTTGTCATGAGATATTACGCCCCTTTCACGTATGCACACAAAACTATCTCTAGGTCCTCTAAAAGTAAGCCCCTAGAAAATTCACGCGTGTTTCATCTTTCTCTCGTGATATACGCAATGACGATCATTGTATTTGAAGTGAAAGCACGATACATACATTGGACTTCATAATCCACTCATTACGGTCACCGTTTACGTTTAGTGGTTATTATACAGTCACGGGCTCACCATACAACTTTGTATTTGCTCATGACAGGACTAGTTGACCAGTTAAACGCTCCACGTGGCACCTCTAGTGTTGCATCACATTATCTCACTACCATCCTGCCCACCTGTCAACTTGTATCTACTCTACATCTACACTATTATAAAATACACTCTTATAAAAAACAGAGTTGGTGATGATGGTGTGCATGCCATCCTGCAATATAGGTCATCCGATTTATATCTGACGGATAGGAAAGAAACTATGGCAATTTTGCAAAAAGGTACCCACACACCTCTCCACATTTGCAAATAAGGCCTTCCCTCATTCATCCTTTTCTCTCACAAGATAAACAAGTCATACAAATGCATCTTGATGTTACGTGCAACGCACGGGCATCTTGCTAGTAAGAATGAAAACAAACGACAAAAAAAATATTTTGACGGTGGTTCGAAGTCATGGCACAGCGGACAAGGTGGCCTTGTATTCGTATGCTGAGCCGTCTATTTTAACACACAGGAGCTGGTGTGGTGATTATACACACACGCACGCATGCACACGAACTCCATCCACGCAACACTCATACAAACACATGCACGCACGCACGCAACACTCACATGTACACACGCAGCCACGCACACATGCAACACTCACACGCACACACACACGCATGCATGCACACACCAGTACACCACACGACCAACACACACTCTCACGCTCAAGTGCTCAACCTACACGTGCATGCGCACTCACCAGGCCCTGACAGACACATACACAACCAGGTGATTCCCGCGCAAGGGTTGGAGCCTTGTCACGCCTGTGTAAATTTGTGTTTATCTGACCTTTTCCCTATGCGAACTGACATGTGGGACCCACAAGGAACGTGGTCAATTTAACTAGTCAACATGGCGCCACGCAGAATATTTGGCCGATCAACAGAGTGCAATCCGATGCTGAACTGTGAGCAAGTGACCAGATAATCACCGCAAAACGTATATAGTGACCGTAATCAGCTTATTCTGAAGTTCGGTGACCATATTACGCTTTTCTCTCTGTAGGCCCTCCAAAACTACATCTCTACATGTTCTCGCATGTTACATCTAACAACTATGCAATACAGCACTACTACTACACTCTAACACAATAAATCATATGTGTTTTTAGTTTTACTAGATATCATATTATTACTTATAATTATTCAGTTTGCATACATTAAAATTGCCTTTGAAATGTATGGCCAGTATCATCTACCGTGCGGGAAAAATCCCGCCCTTTCCTGTTTAATCAGGTTTGTATCGATGGATCGTGCGAAATAGCAAAACTATAGTACTATACAGTACAGGTGACAGTTCACTGGGCCGTCGTGTCGTCTACTCCTCCGTCGTAAGAGTGGAGCGCTCGCTTTCATAAATCTTCTAGTCCCTTTCGCCGACATGTGGGACATCAAGCTACCGGGTCCACGTGCCATACCAGAATACAGTGCAGAGCAGCCGGGGTGAAGCACCCCAGTCATGGCGCAGGCGTAGTAATGAGCAATGAGGCGTCAAATCACAAAGCTGCACCTTTCCCGCAGTTAAGTTGGAGGGACGAAGTAATAATGCTAAAAAAGAAGTTGGAGGGACGAAGCAACCATCATTTCACTCGTTGTTGAATCCGCTTCTCCCTCATCTTCTTCAACTTAACCACGTGTTGCTTCTGCCATTGTTCTGCCTCATGTGGGACGCGGATCAGCTTGGTAAAGCACTGACACGTGGGACCGCATGTTAGCAAACCGCCAGGACAACGTCCTCCGAAAATAAGAAACCTCCCCTGCCATCCGCGTGGCAAAATCACCTCCTTTTTACTAATCTTTGATTCTATAATTTTTTAGATCCATATAATTGAGATTTGTATAGATAGCACACAGGAGCAAAACCAAGTGGTACGGTTAAGGGCATCCACAATGTGTAGCCAAATGTGAAAATAGCTTTTGGCATCGTGGGAACCATTATGGACGGTGTTGCCAAAACCAAAAAGATGGAACCGAAGCTCCTTGATTTATTGATTGAAGGAATAGAAAAATGCAATATATCTCCTCTTTCTCCCATGCTTGGACGCATGTAGTACAGTATAGAGCACAGAGTCTACTCCCCTGTCCCTTCTATCACAAATCACAAAGCAGTGAAGCGTCAAATCACAAAGCATGGACGAAGCAACCATCATTTCACTCTTCGCTGACTCCGCTTCTCCATCGTCTTCTTCGAGAAACCATCTCACTGCAGTAGTACTCCTAGTACTAGTACTAGTAAAGGACTTCCTGGATGCAAATAAGGCGGTTGTCTCGGCTTGCAGGCGGCACTTGCGAACGACTTACCATGGTGTCCCTCAATGGTGTTCTCCGTCGAACGCACTTCGCCAAACCACAAAAAAATCGTCGACGTCACCGCAATGGGCAAGGAATTCAAATATAGTTACTACCTCCATTTTTTTGTACACAAGGCCAGTAATATCAAAATTACAATTTGCAAAGGGCCACTAACACTAATCGAGGCAAAATTGATGGGGTTAGCAACCAAGGACATTAATATCCCATGCATGCATGCGGAAGTGAGAAGGTTCGTTTTCATGGCGCTACATTAATCAAGCGATGAGGAGTGAGATGGTTAGCTCTTTGGTCTTTCGAGAAAAAAATACGCATTAATTGACACATGAAACGAGGATTTGTATCGAAGGAAAACATCGCCTTTCTTTTTTAACACTAGTACTCCTAGTACGTACGTACTTATCCTGTTTGGGTCTAGGCCTTGCATTGCCAAACTTCACCACACATTTTTGCCAAGCTTGCCTAAAGTTTTCTAAATGAGAAGGAGGTACACTTGTGCACGGCTGTCTCGGTCGCATCGCACCCTCACACGATCGCTCCTGCACGCCGCGGTCGCACCGCACCCTCACACAGTTGCTCCTGCACGCCGCAAACCCAACCAAGGGAACGCACCCTCACTGACACGTGTTGTCGCCTGTGAACAAACCAAACTCAGCCATCCTATTGCCGACACATAATTTTCATTCATAGAGTATGTTTATCCAACCGCATGTTGGGGAGTATCCATACGGCCCGTGCGGTGGTCTGTTGGGGAAGAAGAAGAGGTGAGGAAGAAGGAAATAAGGGTTAGGAGACGTAGGATATTCATCCAACCGCCTGAAATGGTAGACTGACCCAAGTCAGGCAACTTGCATAACAAATAGTATGTTTTTACATAGCAAAAGATCCATAAAAACAAAAACATAAAGAAAAACTATCACTGCTCGCGGAAAGAGACGGCCTCGTCGTCTTTGGCTGCCGGCGCGAACCAGCCGTCGCTGCCGACGTGTGTCTCCGCACCGTGGTTGTCCTCAGCCTCCAGCTACTCGTTCAAGCAGAGCGTGCGGGCACTCTGCACGGACGAGAGCACAGCATGGTTCAAGTCGAGGACGTCCGGTTCCGCCTGCAGGAGGGCCTCGATGGCAGCGGCATCCGCGCGCTCTGCGTCGAGTCGAGCCTCCGCCGCCCGGTTCAAGTCCAGGACTTCCGGTTCCACCTGCAGGAGGGCGTCGATGAGAACGGCATCCGCGCGCTCTGTGTCGAGTCAAGCTCTGCCGTCCGATTCATGTCCAAGACGTCCGGTTCCGCCTGCAGGAGGGCCTCAATGGCAGCGGCATCCGCGCGCTCTGCCTCAAGTTGAGCCTCCGCCGCCCGGTTCACATCCACGACATCCGGTTCCGCGTGCAGGAGAGCCTCGATGGCAGCGGCATGCACGCGCTCCGCGTTGAGTTGAGCCTCTGCCTCCCGGTCGTCCTTTAGTATCGCCATGTTGAACCGCTGGTCCGCCTGCACCATGGGGGACTCAGATGCCGGAACGAAGTCGATGTCCATCGTCTCATACCCATCGGGGGCCTTCTGCGCCGCGACCTCCGCAGTGAACATTGGATCGGCTTCCTCCTCCTTGTAGCTTGGCTCCAGAGAACTCGGGGATTGGCCCGCTGCAAAGCGAGCTTGGGAACGGAGGCCTATGGCGCCGACCACCGCCGCAATTTCTGCGCGGCGCTCCGGTGTCAGCATCTTGTAGTACGTGATCTTGCGGCGCACCATGGCTTTCCGGCGAACTAGGGGACGGTTGATGCGGGCTAGGGGATCGAAAGGTGGGGGAATGGGCTGGAGATTTGGTGTGGTTTTAGGGCAGTGGCTGGCGTAGGCCGAGCAGCAAAGGTTGTGGTGTGAATAGTGGTTCCGGTGACGACCGGTCAATCGGTTTTGACTATACATCGCTCTTGTCGCGTTCGCGTTGCAGCCTGGCACTCTGGACCCTCCATGTCGCTCACCGAATGGAACGCGCTTCGTCTTGCATTTTCGCTCGCTTGTGAGACCGCAGTTGAGAGCAAACCGACGTCCCTCCCCCTCCCCTGCCCGCGTCATTTATTATACCACCACTCCCTCCATTTTATGCGGAGTAAATAAAAACAGAGGGAGTATACTATAGATGAGGATCCCCTGACATGGCTGAACCCATTGAGTAACTGACATGCGGGGCCTAGCAAGCATGGGGTCCGCCAGTAAGTGACCGAAAGGGAGGGTAAGGCAGGGATACCTACGTCACAGGATCCACTTCCACTATACTACTTTGACCAAATGTTAGAGTAATAATATATGACATGCAACTTACACAAATGTTAGAGTAATAATGTATGACATCCAACTTACACTAAGCATACAAGGTCTAATGCGTTTTTCGAGGCTAACTTTCACCAAATGTTAGAGTAATAATATATGACATGCAACTTACACAAAGCATACGGTCAATTTCGTATGTGAAAGGAGTTTCCAATGATATAATTTTCACATTATACATCTCATGTACTCCCTCCGTCTAGGTGTGTAAGTCATCTTACGAAAACCAAATAATCCCAAAACACGTAGGCGTGGTGCATTAACTTCTACCTCGTTTCTTGTTTTTGACATATCAACCAATAAGAGATGAGGGTGTGCATGCTTTTAATGACCTGAGACTATCAAACATGACATGCAGTGGTTAGTTCATTGCATGCAATACTATTAATTAGCAAATAAACATTAATGTCTCTCGTTTTCCCCTCCTCCTTGGTCACGGTGCACAGCCTAAGATGACTTACTCACCTATGTGAAAGGAGTACTGTTAATCTTGTCAATAGTCAAATTGGAAACCATCTCGAGTACAAATCTACGAGTACGTACGAATCTAACAATATTGATTGGGCATTGTTGAATGTTGATACCTTTTTTATCATAGTAGAGATACTTTGACTACACATAAAACTTATATGTAAAGTAAAAAGGATAGGAGGGAGTATATTGTACGTTCAAAAATGAAACGAACATTGAATACCCTTTATATATGATTTGCGGATGCTATGATCACCAGTTCAAAATTTTGAATCCGCCTTAGGTATCACATGCCCCCACTCGTTCCCTCTTGATTTCATCTCGGGGTCCGGAGATCTATTGAAAGAGGACTAGGGTGGGTACATGCGAATGATACTCGGCGGAATGTTCAAATGAGGCATGCGGGAGGATGGACTCGACTGAAGGGCGACATGATCGATGGAGAAGAGGGTTGGAGAGGAATGAGAAATAAGCAAATGCCACATGATTACACATGAACGGCTCAAATAAATAATAAGTTGTCTCGCTTGGCCTACATAGTGAAAGGCCTAATGCGCAACGCAGAGCACTGACGCTCGAATATGGCCGGGAAAACAGGGAAACCGACATGTGGGGCACACCCGTCGGGACGACGTAGCGCAGACTAGTCCAATGGAAGAGCTGGCCCACGACTTCCTCGCCACTCACAACCGTTCATGTGGGTCGTTGGGGCCAACAACGGGGCGCAGCTCCAGCGCCACCTCTGGACACGGCGACCGCGGTGAGCGACACGCTCATATTGTCGATAGACACGGTCGGTTTCAGTGTGTCGAGGGTGGCATTAGTGTTGTGGCACGACCAACGGTATGTTTGGTTTGTGCCCAAGGTTGCCCCATCAAAGCATTGGGTAGCTAAAATTTTGGTTGAGGTATTGGTTGCCCATGATTTGGCCGACATTGGCAAGAAAAATGAACTAGAGTTGGCTAGAGTTCATTGGCATGCCAAAGAAATGGCAACCATCCAAACAAAGACCAATCTTTGGGTCATGACCAAAATTTTGGTAAGGTGCACTTTGGCCACAATCCAAACACACCCCAACACCCGGCTCGTCGAGGATGCACGGGGTGCCGCGACGCGTCCGCGGAGTGGTGTAGCGCGGCCAACTGCATCCTTTGGACCTGAGACCATGCCGGGTCGTCTTGCTTTTTCAATGACATGCGGGGATCGCATTTGAGCAAAGGGCATCTCCAACGTTTCCACGACCGCAGCTGACTACCTAGGCACACCAAAGCCCTTGTCCCTCGCGCCGTCACGCGGTGCGTTCCCAGCCGGCGCCAGCTGCCCGCATTCATGTCGTCCATTCGTATGTCGTCGTTAAGAGGCTCGGTCCCGAGGAACCAACTCTAGTGACTTAATGATGCACCCGGACACTTGGCCTCACCGGAATGCGCTACTTAAAGCGGCAACGCCGAGCTAACCTCCACACCATAGCGCATCGTCCTCCTACCTGGCACCACATCCGCCATGACAGCAAGTGCGAACGCTCTGTGGGAGAGCTTGTCTTCGGGGATGAAGCTCGCGGTCGCCGCCCTCGCTCAAGTCGCCTCTCGCGATGCAATAGCGGCGTAGCCGGACGCGGACGCAACCGCACAAGCGGTGGCCACGCTGGCGGCCGACAACGGGAGCACCGTCAGCCACGCGTCCTACTTGCCGCCGTCCAACGTCCGGCACCACCGAGGTCGGGGACTCCTCCGAGGATGAGTAGGGCATGGGAGGCAGCAGGGCATGGTGTGCCAACTGGCCGGTCCGTATCCCGTGTTCTACTCTTCCTCGCCAAAGACCGCACCTTCACTTCACGGGTCTTGAACCCCGCCCCCGTACATAGAGATCGCAGATGGAGGACGTCGGTCGCCGCCATAGAATAGGTTTAGGGTCGGGTTTATTTTATTTTTCTGTCCTATAAAAGTTCAAAATGTAATGAAAATCTGTCGTGTTTGCATTAATCTCGGCCGGTGTATATGAACTTTCACAATAATATACATATTGTAGGAGTTCTAGCAAGATGCCCGTGTGTTGCATGGAAGATCAAGATCTTGTGGGAGAAAAGGATGAACGAGGGAAAGCCTTATTTGCAAATGTGGAGAGGAGTGCGGGTAAATTGTCATAGTTTCCTTCCTATCCATTAGATATAGATCGGACGGCCTATATTGCAGGATGACAGGCACACCATCATCACCAACTCTGCTTTCTATTGAACCGAGACAAATCTAAAAAAACCAACTAAGCCAACCTCCCAGCATATCACGCGGGAAAATACCCGGCCGCGTCGTTTTACTCGGGATTACCGGATTACTAGTAGTAGTATCGATGGATCGCGCGAAGCAACATTTTTTTGAGGGGGCGAAGCACCTAGTTTAAAAGGAAAAAAGGCGCTACACTCATAGCACTCCTGTCGCGGTCGCATTGCACCCCACACACGTTCGGTCCTGCACACGGCTCATGCAAATGGAATGCGCTTCGGCTTGCCTCTTCACTGACACGTGGGGCTGCACTTGGAGAAACCGACCATGCGCCAAACTCCCCACGCCCACCGCGCGAAAATCCTCCCCCCCCCCCACACACACAAAAATTCCCCCCAAATTTGATTCAACCGCCCTTCGGCCAAATATTCCCCAAACCCCCCTGCCCCCGTCCCCCCTCCACTCCATTCGCTCCGCCAAAGCCGCCCTCCCTGCCGCGCCGATACGTCGGTGCCGCGGTTCGTTGAGGGGACGCACGGCGATCCTCTCGCTCCCACAGTACACTCTCATAGACTGTCGTCCTCTAGCCGCGCCGCCACCTCTGGCTACGTTCTTGTGGAGGCGCACGGCGGTCAGCGCCGCCACCGCTGGCGATGTTCGTGTGGAGACGCACGGCGGTCAGCTTCTCCCACGGTACGCGCATTCTAGACTGAGGCCCCGTTCATGTCGGTGTAGCGTTGAATGTTAGCTGATAGACACTGTTAATCTCACTGTTTGCCGAAGTAGTTTACTGTCAATATGCTCTGCTTAAGAAGTTTCCTTGCCCTATTCTGCACTCAATCTGCTTAGCTGAGATGGCATGCCAAGGCCGATTAGTTTCTAAAATATCCTGCCATATATTTATTGTGATGTAGATTGCCATGGTCGAGTTTTATACTCGATCTTTGTTGTTGCGATGGCCTTTGATAGTTCGTTGGCTGTGTGCTTGGCCTCATTGACTGCTGAAACAGCCTGCCATAATTTAGCACTCAAATATGTTTGCTGAATTAGCTTTACATATATTTAGTTACTTAGTTCGAGCCCTGCATCGCCTCTCGACTAGCCTGGCACACCAACTCAACCCCTCAAGAAGATGAAAGGGGGGCTCGTGGAGCATATCAAGGAGGTCCGCAAGATGCTCACTGCAGAAGACATGAGGATTCTAGCTAACGCAGGAGGGGTGCGGATCACTTTGCTGTAGTGTTTTCATCGGTTTAGTTGAGAGTCAAGAAAGTTGGATCCCTAATCCTGTAATAGGCTGCAGGCCTTATTTTTTACCCTGTACTATTTTATTTTTGCTCTTTCAGAACATGCGTTTGAGGCATGCTTGGGTGTTGGACTGATGTGGTTTCATTTATTTTATAATGAATGGAACCGGGGGGCGCCAAACTCCCCTGATGATCTAAAATATTTCGTTACTTAGATCTGCTCGTCCAAATATCTTGCCATAGCTTTAGACATCGACCTAGGTATTTTTTTCTGGACTTCATAAAAAAGCATATATGTTTTTCCTGTAATATCTAGTAGAAGAACTAATTTGTATGTCTAACAGATGGACAGGACTTGGATAACTTCTGCTCGAAGATTCTCCACTGCATATGTCGAGGGGGTTGAAAACTTCATGAACTTTATCAGAGCTGAGTACGGTGGTCCGAAATTAGATGTGCTCTGCCCGTGTAGCAGTTGTATGAATTCAGTTAAAAGACCCAAGTCAACTGTGCAAAATCATTTACACTTGTATGGGATGTCAGTCACATATACTAGGTGGGTTCATCATGGTGAAGCTGTGAACGTCAATGTTATTGACTACGTGGAAGCAGCAGATCACTATCTTGATCTGCCTGATGCTCACATGGAAGAGGAGGAGGAGGTGGTGGTGGCGGAGCCAGTGAGTTTGACCAACATTGAAACAATGATACGAAATGCTCGTGCATTCCGTGAACTTTCACCTGCAGAAGAAAAACGGTGGGCACGCATGTTGGAACAATGCAACGTTTTTGTCACCCCAGGAAATAAGCTGTCAATATTCTCAGCTATGGTCACCTTTCTTCAGGTGAAGACATCTGAGCGGATGACCAACAAATCATTCGATGCGATGTTGGCTGCTTTCCGCAAATCTTTCCCAGATCATCTGAGCTGCCACACACCTACAGTAAAATGAAGAATTTCCTTCATGCAGTTGGAATTGGATATGATATGATCCATGTTTGTAAGAATAATTGTGTTCTGTTCCGGAAGGATTATGCCAACTTAAGTGAATGCCCGAAATGAAAATCATCAAGATGGAAAGATGGCGATGTTGTGAAGAGGGTTCCTCATAATGTTCTGAGACATTTTCCAATTACACCAAGATTATAGAGGTTATTTCATGATGCTGAAACAAGAGAGGATGTACTGTGGCATTCTAGGAACCAGGAGTACAGAGATCAGAATGTAATGAGCCATCCATCTCATGGTAGTGAGTGGAAAAGCTTCAATGATAAACACAAAGAGTTTGCTGCTGACCTGAGAAACATTAGACTTGGATTAGCTTCAGATGGATTTAACCCATTTGGCCACCAGAGCGCCACATATAGCATGTGGCCAGTGCTTGTTATCCCTTACAACATGCCTCCAAATGTCCGCACCAAAGAATCAAACTACATGATGGCCTTGCTCATCCCAGGTCCAAAAAGTCCTGGAAAGGATTTTGATTTCTTCATGGAGCCTCTTGTGGAGGAACTTCAACAGCTATGGAAGGGTGTTCTCACTCGAGACCTATATAGCAGCCCAGCAGCTGATTTCTTTCAACGTGTTGTTGTAATTTGGTGCATCCATGATTATCCGGCTTTGGGCACTATGTCAGGGTGAACGACACATGGTTACAATGCATGTGTTCGCTGTGACAGGAATCGACTGTCATACACAATACTTAGCAAGATCTATTACATTAGACACCGCCGTTTCCTTGCCAAGGACAAGCCGCATCCTAGAAAATACCGAAGACATGTGTTCAATGCAAAGCATGAAAACCGTGATGCGCCAAAGAGGCTCACCACCGATGAGTTGCAAGTGGAATTAGAGAAGGTCAGGCATATTACACCAGGAAACCATCCTGGTAATGGTAGCAGGAAAAGGAAGCATGGCACGGTAGAAGAGACATTATTGTTTACCCGCAGGTCCACTTTGTGGGACATGGAGTATTGGAAAGATTTGGATCTGCGGCATAATCTTGATGTGATGCACATCGAGAAAAATATATCTGACAGCATTATTGGCACACTTCTTAACATTGAAGGCAAGACGAAAGATACCTTAAAATCTAGGATTGATTTGACACACCTGGGTATCAGAAAGGATTTGCAGGTGCAAGATGAAGGTAAACCACGGGATATGGCACCAGTTGTGTACGTCTTGGACAAGGTAAAAAGAAAAGAATTCTGCGAGGTCCTGTCATGTGTGAGATTCCCACATGGATTTGCTTCCAACCCTGAAAGGAGAGTCAGTGCAGATGGAAACAAGGTAGGTTGAAAACTCATGACTGCCACGTCCTACTTCAAAGGGTTTTACCTGTTATCCTTAGAGGATTGGGCCGCCCTGACTTATACAGAGCAGTTGCAGAGTTGGGACAATTCTTCAGGGAACTCTGCAGTAGAAATATCAGGATAGATGCTTTGGAGCGTCTTAGAGACAATATACCAACTATCCTATGCGACCTTGAGAAGATATATCCTCCGGCCTTCTTTGATGTGATGGTGCATTTGGCTGTTCATCTACCTGATGAGGCACTACTTAGAGGTCCAGTACAGTATGGCTGGATGTACCCTATTGAAAGGCAGCTAGGCACTTTCAAGGGCTATGTTAGGAATAGAGCTAGACCCGAGGGTTCCATTGCAGAGGCCTACATTGCTGCAGAAGCGTTGACATTCTGCTCAAAATACATTCAAACAGCTGATCAGCTTAGCAAAGAGGTGGGTGAAGACAATCCCGGGCTCAATGTTTTCGATTATTCTGTTCGAGTTACAGGGAAGAGTCGACAAGAGGACAAACCTAAAGATTTGGACAAAATGGTTTGGTATGTGTTGAATAACTATCCTGAGATACTACCTTATATCAAGTAAGTGCAGTACTGCAGCTTATACATCGTAATCTACTAAACTTGCAGCACATTCTTATATATTTAGATGTTTGACGCGATCACTATGTTGTGCAGCATCTACAAAGAGGAGTTACTGCCACAAAATCCAAGAAAAATTGACAAACTGGTTATGGAAGGATTTGTGAAATGGTTCAAGAACCATGTAAGCTTTTGAAGTGCACTATCAGTTTTTTTAATATATTGAGTACATAAGATGATCAGCTTGTCTATTTTCTAACCATAGGTTAAGAAGATGCGGGAGGATGGGCAGGCAGTTGATGATGCCCTTTACTCACTAGCAATGGGTCCTGATACTTGGGTAAGACATTATGAATCTTGCGTTGTTGGAGATGTGCGCTACAACACCCTTGCACAAGACGAAGGCAGGAAGACACAAAACAGTGCCATCACGAGCACGGATACGTATGACAAAGAGACAACTGAAATGTATGCTAACATAACAGACATTGTTCAGTTGCAGTATATCTCCAGTTTCGAGGATCATCGGTGTGTGGTTCTGTTGTGATCTCGTTGGTATAACCTGTCTTCCAGGATCACAAAACCCAGAGCTAATGATTATTTCAAATCCATCAATGTCAAGGCGGCGTACCAGACCAACGAGCCTTTTATTTTGGCAAATCAAGCAACACAGATATTTTTCTTGGAAGACACATTTGCACGTAGCGATGACTGGAGAGTATTGCAAAGGTTTGAGTAGAGGAATTCGTTTAATGAAGTTGCACAACAAGATGATGCTTACACTGCTCCTGATGTACAAGATAACACAGATGTTCCTAATATCTTTGAGAACCATCACGTCAATGACGCCGGCAAAAAGATCGCCTGTCGTGCTGTGGACATACAAGAGTTGACCAAGAAGAAGCCAACGTTCGAGGACGTTGAGGACGAAGAAGAAGATGACACCATGGGGAATTACGATTCAGACTGATACACATGGCGAAGATGTTGACGCTGCTGCTGCGGATGATGATTACATTGCTTTTGTCGTATTTGCCTGTCAGAAGACGTTTTTTTATCTACTATGTGAAATTGTGTTTGCTATGACAACTGAAACCTGATGAACATGTTGTTTAGTATTTTGCTGTGAGAACATCACTTGTTATGTATGCTGATTTGTGTTTGGTGATTGTATGACAACTAAAACATGATGACATTGTTGTTTAGTTGTACTCATATTTGCTGTGAAACTTGAATTTGATGACATAGTTTGCTGTTGGACTGCAATTTGCTCGACGTCTTCGAATGAGAACAAAGCTGACCCGACAGGGCCTCTGCTATTTATTTATTTATATGAGCAAAAGGGGATACCCCCTGATTTTCGTTAATAGAAATCATTAGATGTTCACAACACTATGCCCAGCCTGCTACATAGGTTTCATTCATTACTAGTTTCAGCAAAGTGCTCATGTCGTAGCCACTGAATACATCACGAGTGCTACATACACTGCAAATAAAGATACAATCATCCTACAGAGCACATCGATTTTGCCCACTATCTTCACAAGCTCTTTCATCTCCTCATTGCTGTCAAGGCCGTTCAGCAGCTGTTGCTTGGCCATGATCAGAGGAACTGCATCTTTAACCTTCTGCTCTGCATCTTCCTCTTCTGCCGTTCCTTCAGTTACTTGTCCAACACCCCAACCTGCTGGTATTGGGATTCCTCGGCTAACCAAATAATTAGCATAGTTGCATTCCCCCACATCAGCAACTTCCCAGAAATACAAATCACACGAATCTTCCCTTTTCTGCACGAATCAAATTGGAAGATCATCAACCAAACTATTAAAAAAATCAGCAACTGAAAGCAGTAGAACAACACTTAAACATATTATTACCCCATGATTCGGGCATTTGTAGAAGACTCGGCCAGAGTTGCGGATTATGGTTGAGACGCGGCGGATGACTCTGCATGATTTGCAGCAGTGGCACCACACCAACGGCAGCAGGTTGCGATGAGCAATCGGCTGCGGTGCGCGTGCCGGCGGGGGTGTGATGAGACCCACAGGCGATGGTACGGGTGGCGACTTGGCGCATATCTGGTTGTTGCCTGCTGAAGAGCAGGTGGACGAGAAGCCAGCAGACATGGTTGCTGCGGCCAGAGCTTCTGATGCTAGGCAGAGTAAGTAGAGAAGAGGAGAAGTGAACGTTGGATATGTCAGTTTCATTACTTGCAGAGTAGCATTGCACCATATATAGGCATAGTCTAGGTTTGGATTCGAACTGGCTACAGGAGCACGTCTTTCTTTTTTCTAAAACTCGGCAACGTCTCTTTACTGGTACACTAGCTTGTTCTATACGCCTTCCCAAGTCTTTGATTTTCTTTCCCTTTTTTGCGAGGAAGGAAGGAGGACAAAATTGAGAGTTCCTCAGACTCGAACCCAAGACCTCTCGGTTGAAAACCAAGGGTGTTAGTCACTTATGTGGCGAACGTTCCCTGTGAGGAGGACGGCAGACGAACGCATTTCCTCGCAGTTTTCTTCCTATATATAAAAAAGTATGCTACTTGGTGTCCGCTTAGTCAAAAAACGATTGTGCCAACCTTGACCATTCAATTGACATTCAACATCTGTTGCGTTTCTTCAGTCTCTTCTTCCTTGAGCTGCCAAAGCCAAACCAGCGCCGGCGGGACCGCCTGCTCTTGCATCCCACGACTGGCTGTGATCTTCCCCGACTCCTGTTCGTTCCCGTCCGAGGCCTCACCATCGTCCTCCGCCTTGGTTCGCTCGCTGCGGCGCTGCCCTCCGGTGTTGTCAACATGGTCAACAACCGAGAGGAATAAGGAGATGACTGTACATGGTGAGGATGATAGTAGGGACCCAGCAGCGCGCGTAGTAATTTTGTTTTTTCGGGACGGAGAAGGGTATCAACTCGGTTGTACGGGACCCATGGCCCATCTAGCCCAGGCTTTTATTTCATATGTTTAGCACATGACCAGCCCAGTTTGTTTTTTTCCTTTCTGAAAAATGGCTAGCCAGCTATTTTGTTTTTTGTAGAATAACCAACATAGGCCTACTTGCTTTTCTACGCCCTGTTGGGCCAGAAATCTTTCAAGACGAGGAGGGATGCATTTTGCCCAGAAAATGGGCTATAAGTAATAAGAAATGGGCTATAAGTAATAAGAAATGGGCTATAAGTAATAATAAATGGGTTGTAAAATGAAAAAAATACAGCAAACAGGCAATTAGTTCCCAAATACTGTTTTCTATCGGATTTTGATATTTTAAATTTCATTGTTTTTGTGCGGGTAAAATTTCATTGAATTTAAATTAAGGTATATTTAGATTTAAAATTAATTTGAATCTGGCTAGAAATTTCGGGTTGTATGCTGTTTGGGACAGATTTGGAGGCTGACTTGTGGGTCTACAAGGTTGACGTGTACTTTGGCTTTGTCAACTTAGTCCACAAACGATTCTAGCAGCAGTGACCGTTGGATGTTAATCCAACGGCCGTGCTGCTTCTTCAATATCTGATCGTCTTGCTCCAGCCGCCCAAACCAGCTCCGGTGGGACTGCCTGCTCCCGCCTCCTGTGGACGGTTGTGCTGCCGCACAGGCTGCACCGCCCCACCCTACTTCATTGCTGGCCAGGCCATTCCTCTACTCACCCACACCTCCTAATATTTTCTGGCGACGGCAGCCGGACCAGTAAACCCTCGTACTCCCCACCGCGTGGGCAACCATTGCCGAGTCTTCCCCGGCTCCGTGTCGTTCCCTTCCTGGGCCTCGCCATCGTCCACCGCTATGGTGCTCTCGGCGCGGCCTGGTCAACGTGGTCAACGAACGACATCCATCGGCCGTGGACTGTACACGCAAAATAATGATTCCTCCACCTGATAGCTGGGACCCATCGGAAGGGCCTCTGTA
>NC_041389.1:313517601-313528237 GCF_002162155.2 Triticum dicoccoides | reverse complement strand
TGACATGTCGGACCCACCAGCTATATCTTCTCACGCAAGGAAGTGCCTCCTTATTACGCACAAAAAATGAATACCCAACCTGCTAGATGGGACCCACCATAGTGGGACAATGACTTGTGGGCCAACTAAGTTGACAGGGACGGAGGACTTTGTCAACTTAGTCAATATGAACGATTCTAGCTCTAGTGACCGTACGATGTCCATCCAACGGCCATAGTGCTTCAACCTCTGGTCTTCTTGCTCCAGCCGCCCAAAGCAGCGCCGGTTGTGCCGCGTGCTCCTGCCTCTCGTGGCCGGCTGTGATGCCGCGGAGGCCTCACCGGCCCCTACTACTCCCACCACTGGCCCAGGGTATCCCTCTACTCACCCAAACCCCCTGTTATTCTGCGGCGACGGCAGCCTCATGCCGCAACCGAACCAGTGAACCCTCGTACTCCTCTCCACGCGGGCTACCACTGCTGCGTCTTCCCCGGCTCCGCGTCGTCCCCTTCCTAGGCCTCGCTGTCGTCCAGACCACCGCCCTGGTGCTCTCGGCGCGGCGTGGTCAACATGGTCAACGACCGACTTCCATCGGAAGAGTACTGTACGTGGAGAGGCTGACAGCTAGGTCCAGGCGGCCGTAAGGAAGTACCTCCTTATTACGCGCAAACTAATCATTCCTCCACCTGACAGCAGGGACCCACCAGACGGTCCACCTTATTTCGCAAAAAAACATTTCCCCCCTGACTGCTGGGACCCATCGGACGGGCCAGCATATTTCACGAAAAAACGTTCCCCGCGCTGTTAGCTCGGACCCACCGGAAGTGCCTCCTTATTACGCACAAAAAAAATGAATACTCCCCTTGCTAGCTGGGACCCACCATGGTGGGAGGCTGACTTGTGGGCCTACTAAGTTGACTGGGACGGGGGCCTTTGTCAACTTTAGTAAATATGAACGATTCTAGCTCCAGTGACCGTACGATGTCGATCCAACGGCCGTAGTGCTTCTTCAATCTCTGGTCTTTGCTACGTCTTGAGCTTGCGTTGGTTTTCCTCGAAGAGGAGAGGGTGATGCAGCAAGTGTAGCATAAGTATTTCCCTCAGTTTTGAGAACCAAGGTATCAATCCAGTAGGAGGCTCCTCAAAAGTCCCACGCACCTACACAAACAAACTGAGAACTCGCAACCAACGCAATAAAGGGGTTGTCAATCCCTTCACGGCCACTTGCGAAAGTGAGATCTAATAAAGATAGTATGATAAGATAAATATATTTTTGGTATTTTATGATATAGATGCAAGAAGTAAAGATGCAAATAAAAGTAGATTGAAAGAAAATATGATAAGAGATAGACCCGGGGGCCATAGGTTTCACTAGAGGCTTCTCTCAAGATAGCATGAATATTACGGTGGGTGAACAAATTACTGTCGAGCAATTGATAGAAAAGCGCATAGTTATGAGATTATCTAGGCATGATCATGTATATAGGCATCACGTCCATAACAAGTAGACCAACTCCTGCCTGCATCTACTACTATTACTCCACACATCGACCGACTCCTGCCTGCATCTAGAGTATTAAGTTCATAAGAACAGAGTAACACATTAAGCAAGATGACATGATGTAGATGGATAAGCTCATGCAATATGATGTAAACCCCATCTTGTTATCCTCGATGGCAACAATACAATACGTGCCTTGCAACCCTTTTTGTCACTGGGTAAGGACACGCAATATTGAACCCAAAGCTAAGCACTTCTCCCACGGCACGAAAGACCAATCTAGTAGGCCAAACCAAACTGATAATTCGAAGAGACTTGCAAAGATAACTCAATCATACATAAAATAATTCAGAGAAGAATCAAATATTATTCATAGATAAACTTGATCATAAACCCATAATTCATCGGATCTCGACAAACACACCGCAAAAAGAGTTTACATCGAATAGATCTCCACAAGAGAGGGGGAGAACATTGTATTGAGATCCAAAAAGAGAGAAGAAGCCATCTAGCTAATAACTATGGACCCGTAGGTCTGTGGTAAACTACTCACAACTCATCGGAGGGGCAAGGATGTTGATGTAGAAGCCCTCCGTGGTCGATTCCCCCTCTGGCAGAGTGTCGGCGAAGGCTCCAAGATGGGATCTCGCGGATACAGAAGGTTACGGTGGTGGAAATTGTGTTTCGTGGTGCTCCTGGATGTTTTCGGGGTACATAGGTATATATAGGAGGAAGAAGTACGTCGGTGGCCGCCCGAGGGGCCCACGAGACAGGGGGCGCGCCCTACAGGGGGGGCGCGGCCCCCTATCTCGTGGGGTCCTCGGGAGCTTCTTGACTTTCACTCCAAGCTCTCTGGATCACGTTCGTTCCAAATATCACGCTCCCAAAGGTTTCATTCCGTTTGGACTCCGTTTGATATTCCTTTTCTTCAAAATACTGAAATAGGCAAAAAAAACAGCAATATGGGCTGGGCCTCCGGTTAGTTGGTTAGTCCCAAAAATGATATAAATGTGTAAAATAAAGCCCATAAACATCCAAAAGGGGAAATATAATAGCATGGAACAATCAAAAATAATAGATACATTGGAGACGTATCAAGCATCCCCAAGCTTAATTCCTGCTCGTCCTCGAGTAGGTAATGATAAAAAAGAAATTTTTGATGTGGAATGCTACCTAGCATAATTCTCAATGTAATTTTCTTTATTGTGGCATGAATGTTCAGATCCAAATGATACAAAATAAAAGTTCATATTAACATGAAAATGGTGATACTTCAAGCATACTAATCAAAGTAATCATGTCTTCTCAAAATAACATAGCCAAAGAAAGTTATCCCTACAAAATCATATAGTCTCGTTGTTGCTCTATCTTCATCACACAAAGTATTTAATCATGCACAACCCCGATGACAAGCCAAGCAATTGTTTCATACTTTAATAATCTCAAACTTTTTCAACTTTCACGCAATACATGAGAGTGAGCCATGGACATAGCACTATATGTGGAATAGAATGGTGGTTGTGGAGAAGACAAAAAAGGAGAAGATAGTCTCACATAAACTAGGCGTATCAACGGGCTATGGAGATACCCATTAATAGATATCAATGTGAGTGAGTAGGGATTGTCGTGCAACGGATGCACTAGAGCTATAAATTTATGAAAGCTCAACAAAAGAAACTAAGTGGGTGTGCATCCAACTCGCTTGCTCACGAAGACCTAGGGCATTTTGAGGAAGCCCATCATTGGAATATACAAACCAAGTTCTATAATGAAAAACTCCCACTAGTATATGAAAGTGACAACATATGAGACTCTCTATCATGAAGATCATGGTGCTATTTTGAAGCACAAGTGTGGAAAAAGAGATAGTAGCATTGTCCTTTCTCTCTTTTTCTCTCATTTATTTATTTTTATTTTTCTTCTTTTTTTTCTTTTTTTCTTTGGCCTTCCTTTTTTTCTTCTTTTTGGCCTTTCTCTCTTTTTTTCTTCCTTTTTTTTCTTTTTGCAAAGTACGAAGTCTCATCCCGACTTGTGGGGGAATCATAGTCTTCATCATCCTTTCCTCACTAGGACAATGCTCTAATAATGAAGATCATCACACTTTTATGGATTTACAACTCAAAGCTAGAAGAAGATATGACTCTATATGAATGCCTTCGGCGGTGTACCGGTATATGCAATGAATCAAGAGTGACATGTATGAAAATTATGAAGGTGGCCTTGCCACAAATACAATGTCAACTACATGATCATGCAAAGAGCAATATGACAAAGGTAATGCGTGTCATATGAACGGAACGGTGGAAAGTTGCATGGCAATAATATCTCGGAATGGCTATGGAAATGCCATAATAGGTAGGTATGGTGGCTGTTTTGAGGAAGGAGTATGGTACCGGCGAAAGTTGCACGGCACAAGAGAGGCTAGCAATGGTGGAAAGGTGAAAGGGTGCGTATAATCCATGGACTCAACATTAATCAAAAGAACTCATATACTTGTTGCAAAAATCTAGAAGTCATCAAAAACCAAAGCACTACACGCATGCTCCTAGGGGGATAGATTGGTAGGAAAAGACCATCGCTCGTCCCCGATCGCCACTCATAAGGAAGACACTCAATAAATAAAATTGTGCTCCAACTTCGTCACAAACCGGTTCACCATACGTGCATGCTACGGGAATCACAACCCTCAACACAAGTATTTTTCATAATCACCTCAACTAGCATGACTTTAATATCACTACCTCCATATCTCAAAAACAATTATCAAGCATCATATTGATCATAGCATCCAATTCTTTTTCTATGATATTTTTTATTATACCCAACTTGGATGCTCATCATTCTAGGACCAACTTTATGAAAATAGTAAGATACTCTCAAAATAATATAAGTGAAGCATGAGAGACTAGCAATTTCTTCAAAATTAAGACATCGCCGTGCTCTAAAAGATATAAGTGAAGCACTAGAGCAAAAACTATCAAGCTCAAAAGATATAAGTGAAGCACATAGAGTATTCTAGCAAATTCTAATCAAATAGGCTTCTCCCAAAAGGTGTGTACAGCAAGGATGATTGTGGTAAACTAAAAAGCAAAGACTAATATAATACACGACACTCCAAGCAAAACACATATCATGTAGCGAATAAAAATATAGCTCTAAGTAAAGTTACCAATGAACAAAGACAAAAGAGGGGATGCCTTCCCGGGGCATCCCCAAGCTTAGGCTTTTGGCTATTCTTGAACATCTTGGGGTTCCATGGGCATCCCCAAGCTTAGGCTCTTGCCACCCTTTATTCCATAGTCCATAAAGGCTTTACCCAAAACTTGAAAACTTCACAACACAAAACTCAATACGAAATCTTATAAGCTCCGTTAGTGAAAGAAAACAAAACCACCACATAAGGTGCTGCAATGAACTCACTCTTTATTTAATTTGGTGTTAAAACTACTGTATTCCAACTTCCTTATGGTTTATAAACTAATTTACTAGCCATAGATGCGTTGAAATAAGCAAACAACACATGAAAAACAGAATGTGTCAAAAACAGAACAGTCTGTAGCAATCTGTAACTAACGCAAACTTATGGAACTCTAAAAATCCTACCAAAATAGTAAGTCCTGAACAATTTGTCTATTAAACAGCAGAAAAAAGAATCAACGCAAAAGCACGTTCCTGTGATTTAACAAAATTATATTCGTGTGTGCAAAGTTTCTGTTTTTCAGCAGAATCAAATCAACTATCATCATAGGTTATCCTATAGGTTCTACTTGGCACAAACACTAATTAAAAGATAAAAACACATCTAACCAGAAGGTATATGCAAGATTTATTACTAAACAGGAGCAAAAACAAAAAAACATAAAGAAAATTGGGTTGCCTCCCAATTAGCGCTATCGTTTAACGCCCCTAGCTAGGCATAAAAAGCGAAGATAGATCTAAGTAGTGCCATCTTTGGCACTAAATTCATAAGTAGCACGCATGATAGATTCATAAGGTAATTTGACTTTCTTTCTTGGAAAGTGCTACATGCCTTTCTTTAAGGGAAATTGGAATCTAATGTTCCCTTCCTTCATATCAATAATCGCACCAATCATTCTAAGGAAAGGTCTACCAAGAATAATAGGGCAAAAAAGATTGCAATCTATATCAAGAATGATAAAATCTACGGGCACCAAATTTCTATTTGCAAAAATAAGAACATCATTGATCCTTCCCATTCGCTTTTTAATGGTGGAATCCGCAAGGTGCAAATTTAAGGAGCAATCATCAAGATCATGGAAACCTAGAATATCACATAAAGTTTTTGGAATCGTGGAAACACTAGCACCCAAATCACACAAAGCAAAACACTCATAATCTTTAATTCTAATCTTTATAGTAGGTTCCCAGTCATCATTAAGTTTTCTAGGTATAGAAACTTCCAAATTGAGTTTTTCATCATAAGATTGCATCAAGGCATCAACAATATGTTTGGTAAAAGCTTTATTTTGACTATAAGCATGAGGAGAATTAACAACGGATTGCAACAAGGAAATGGAACCTTTTAAAGAACAATATCATAATCAAATTCCTTGAAATCCAAGATAGTAGGTTCAATGTTATTAGAAGTTGAGGATTCTCCAATCTCACTTTTACCAAATTTAGCATCAAGATCTAAAGATTCTAAATTCTTGGGACGCCTTCTAGGCAAAGTTGATTCATCATCAGTCCCATAATCATCAAAATTCATATTGCAAAACATAGATCTAATAGGAGACGCATCAATAACTTTATGATCCTCATCATTATTTTCACGGAAACTAGAAGAACACGCTTTTATAAAGCTTTCTTTTTTAGCACGCAATCTAGCGGTTCTTTCCTTGCACTCGTCAATGGAAATTCTCATTACTTTGAGAGACTTAGTGATATCATGATTAGGAGGAGAAGATCTAATTTTAAGAGAATCAACATCAAGCGAAAGTCTATCAACGTTCCTAGCCAAATCGTCAACTTTGAGCAATTTTTCTTCTAGCAAAGCATTAAAATACTTTTGAGAAATCATAAATTCTTTCACGCTATTCTCAAAATCAGAGGGCATCTTATTAAAATTACCATAAGAATTGTTGTAGGAATTTCCATAATTATTAGAGGAATTACTAGTGAACGGTCTAGCATTAAAGTTTCCTCTATAAGCATTGTTTCCAAAACTATTCCTACCAACAAAATTCACATCCATAGATTCATTATTATTCTCAATCAAAGAAGACAAAGGCATATCATTGGGGTCAAGAGGAGTATTTTTAGTAGCAAACATCTTCATAAGTTCATCCATCTTTCCACTCAAAACATTGATTTCTTCTATAGCATGCACTTTTTTACTAGAAGATCTTTCGGCGTGCCATTGAGAATAATTAGCCATAATATTATCAAGAAGTTTTGTAGCATCTCCTAACGTAATTTCCATAAACGTGCCTCCCGTGGCCGAATCTAAGAGATTTCTAGAAGCAAAGTTCAAACCGGCATAAAAATTTTGTATGATCATCCATAAATTCAAACCATGAGTAGGGCAATTGCGAAGCATCAATTTCAATCTTTCCCAAGATTGGGCAACATGCTCATGATCAAGTTGTTTAAAATTCATAATATCATTCCTAAGAGTGATGATCTTAGCGGGAGGAAAATACTTAGAGATAAAAGCATCTTTGCACTTGTTCCAAGAATCAATACTATTTTTAGGTAAAGACAAAAACCAAACTTTAGCACGATCTCTAAGTGAAAACGGAAATAACTTCAATTTGACAATATTGTTATGCGTATCTTTCTTCTTTTGCATATCACACAAATCAATAAAATTGTTTAGATGAGTAGCGGCATCTTCACTAGGAAGGTCGGCGAATTGATCTTTCATAACAAGATTCAGCAAAGCGGTATTGATTTCACAAGACTCGTCATTATTAAGAGGAGCAATCGGAGTACTAAGGAAATCATTATTATTGGTATTCGAGAAATCACACAATTTTGTATTATCTTGTGCCATGGCAACAAGTAATCCAACACACAAGCAAGCAAAAAACGGCAAGCGAATGAGAGAGGAGGAGATTGGGAAAGAGAGGGCGAATAAAACGGCAAGGGTGAAGTTGGGGAGAGGAAAACGAGAGGCAAATGGCAAATAATGTAAATGCGAGGGAGATGGGTTTGTGATGGGTACTTGGTATGTCTTGACTTGAGCGAAGACCTCCCCGGCAACGGCGACAGAAATCCTTCTTGCTACGTCTTGAGCTTGCGTTGGTTTTCCTCGAAGAGGAGAGGGTGATGCAGCAAGTGTAGCGTAAGTATTTCCCTCAGTTTTGAGAACCAAGGTATCAATCCAGTAGGAGGCTCCTCAAAAGTCCCACGCACCTACAGAAACAAACTGAGAACTCGCAACCAACGCAATAAAGGGGTTGTCAATCCCTTCACGGCCACTTGCGAAAGTGAGATCTAATAAAGATAGTATGATAAGATAAATATATTTTTGGTATTTTATGATATAGATGCAAAAATTAAAGATGCAAATAGAAGTAGATTGAAAGCAAATATGATAAGAGATAGAACCGGGGGCCATAGGTTTCACTAGAGGCTTCTCTCAAGATAGCATGAGTATTATGGTGGGTGAACAAATTACTGTCGAGCAATTGATAGAAAAGCACATAGTTATGAGATTATCTAGGCATGATCATATATGTAGGCATCATGTCCATAACAAGTAGACCGACTCCTGCCTGCATCTACTACTATTATTCCACACATCGACCGACAAGTGCCTGCATCTAGAGTATTAAGTTAATAAGAACAGAGTAACGCATTAAGCAAGATGACATGATGTAGAGGGATAAACTCATGCAATATGATGTAAACCCCATCTTGTTATCCTCGATGGCAACAATACAATACGTGCCTTGCAACCCTTTCAGTCACTGGGTAAGGACACCGCAAGATTGAACCCAAAGCTAAGCACTTCTCCCATGGCAAGAAAGACCAATCCAGTAGGCCAAACCAAACTGATAATTCGAAGAGACTTGCAAACATAACTCAATCATACATAAAAGAATTCTGAGAAGAATCAAATATTATTCATAGATAAACTTGATCATAAACCCACAATTCATCGGATCTCGACAAACACATTGAAAAAAGAGTTTACATCGAATAGATCTCCACAAGAGAGGGGGCGAACATTGTATTGAGATCCAAAAAGAGAGAAGAAGCCATCTAGCTAATAACTATGGACCCGTAGGTCTGTGGTAAAATACTCACAACTCATCGGAGGGGCAAGGATGTTGATGTAGAAGCCCTCCATGGTCGATGCCCCCTCCGGCAGAGTGCCGGCAAAGGCTCCAAGATGGGATCTCGCGGATACAGAAGGTTACGACGGTGGAAATTGTGTTTCTGGTGCTCCTGGATGTTTTCGGGGTACGTAGGTATATATAGGAGGAAGAAGTACGTCGGTGGCCGCCCGAGGGGCCCACGAGACAGCGGGTGCGCCCTACAGGGGGGGTGCAGCCCCCTATCTCGTGGGGTCCTCGGGAGCTTCTTGACTTGAACTCCAAGCTCTCTGAATCACGTTCGTTCCAAAATCACGCTCCCGAAGGTTTCATTCCGTTTGGACTCCGTTTGATATTCCTTTTCTTCGGAATACTGAAATAGGCAAAAAAAACAGCAATATGGGCTGGGCCTCCATTAGTAGGTTAGTCCCAAAAATGATATAAATGTGTAAAATAAAGCCCATAAACATCCAAAAGGGGTAATATAACAGCATGGAACAATCAAAAATTATAGATACGTTGGAGACGTATCAGTCTTCTTGCTCCAGCCGCCCAAAGCAGCGCCGATCGTGTCGCATGCTCCTGCCTCCCGTGGCCGGCGGTGCTGCCACGGAGGCCTCACCGCCCCCTACTATTCCCACCGCTGGCCAGGCCCTGCGGCGACGGCAGCCTCACACCGCAGCCGAACCAATGAACCCTTGTACTGCTCTCCGCGCGGGCTTCCACTGCCGCGTCTTCCCTGGCTCCCCGTCGTCCCCTTCCTAGGCCTCACCGTCGTCCACCGCCATGGTGCTCTCGGCGCAGCGTGGTCAACGTGGTCAAGGAACGACTTTGATCGGACGTGGACTGTACATGGAGAGGCTGACAGCTGGGTCCACGGCCGCAGCAAGGAAGTGCCTCCTTATTACGCGGAAAATAATGATTCCTCCACCTGACAGCTGGGACCCACCGGACGGGCCACTGTATTTTGCGAAAAAAAGTTTCCCCCTGACTGCTGTGACCCACCAGCTACATCTTCGCACGCAAGGAAGTGCGTCCAGGCAAAAAAACAAAACGATTCGCCCCCCTGACCACTGGGACCCACCAGCGACACCTTCGCACGCAAGGAAGTGCGTCCGGGCAAAAAAATCGATTCGCCCCCTGACTGCTGGGACCCACCAGCTACATCTTCGCACACAAGGAAGTGCGTCCGGGCAAAAAAAATGATTCGCCCCCCTGACTGCTGGGACCCACCAGCTACATCTTCGCAGGCAAGGAAGTGCCTGACAGTCGGGACCCACCTGGTCGAAGCGTACGTAGCTTTGTCATTCTGGTCGCGAAGGTGTATGTACATACTGGTCGTTGTAGAGGCGCGCACGTGTCGTAGTAGAGGCGCGCACGTAGCATGTATATGTACGTACAGCAGCGAGGGTGCAAGAAAGAAAATACGGCCACGTACGTACATACGGGCAGGGTCTCGAACGCCTACTCGCGCATACGTACGGCTAGGGCTTGTGTACATGGCTGGGTCGAAACAGAGAAACGACGTCGTCGTCGTGTTCATGGGGAGGCAACGGAATGTGTCGTGTTCATGGGGAGGCAACGGAATGCGTCGTGTTCATCGGGAGGCAACGGAACACGTGGGAGCCAACCGGCTTGGACGGATCAGGCGATGGAAACGAGGCCCGACGTACCGCACAACGGAGGAAACGGACCTCCTACGTTCGGAACGGGGTCCTGTTGATCGGGAGGGGTGTGGCGTACCGCAAAACGGAGGAAACGGACCTCCTACGGTCGAAACGGGGGTCCTATTGATCGGGAGGGATGTGGCATACCGCAAAACGGAGGAAACAGACCTCCTACGGTCGAAACGGGGGTCCTGTTGATCGGGAGG
>NC_041389.1:313487266-313516628 GCF_002162155.2 Triticum dicoccoides | reverse complement strand
TCCAATCGATCGGCTTCAGTTAGCAGCAGTAGTGAAGGAATCTCTCCATCGGGTTCAGTTAACAGCCATCGATCGATCGCTCGGGTTCAGTAACGCGTAGCCTGCAGTGCAATCGCTCGGGTTCAGTTAGAGCCCAACGCCTCGCTCGGGTTCAGTTAGAGCCAACGCATCGCACACACGCGAGTACGTGTACGAGAGAAACGCGCATCGCTCGGCCCCCGACCTCCCACCGTAATCGGCAACTCCCCAAAATTTTCCTCCCCCTCGCTTCTACCACGGTTTTTTCCGTCATGGACGGCCCAAAGAATGTCATGCAGCTGCGTCTCTGGCCCGCCCAAGACAAAAACTCCATTTTCTGTCATGATTTTTTGTCATAGAAGTAGGAGCCCACCACATCTATGGTGATACCGGGTTTTGTCATAATTATCATCATAGAAGTGTCATATGTATGACAGGAAAAAAATTCGTTCGGCCCAAAATGTCATGGATGTGTCTTTTTTTCTAGTGAAACTTTGTATAAACCCAAAATCTTTGATCATCTCATCAAAGCACATATTCCAACTCCGAGATGCTTACTCCAGTCCTTACAAGGATTGCTGGAGCTTTGCATACTTGTTAGCATCTTTCAGGATTGACAAAACCTTCTTGAGGGGAAAGACATGTTCATATGTGCTTATTTGCATTAGTTTGCATTAGCTGTGTTCATTTATATCTTTCAGCTCTGATTTTCTGTTCCCTATCTTCTCCCAGTATCCTATGCTAGATTCAGGGGGAGCAAGACATCTAAGGGAAAGAAATCATTTAAATTCATTGCATATCTTTACTCTTGGGGACATGTCTAATCCAATGTGGTACTTAGTACTCACTCTCTACATGCCATCCCAGTCTTGGTATTCTTGTGGTTTCTTCTGTTTGCTCTGGCTAGTAGATGTATCTGTGTTATCTAACCTTGTTTACGCAGGTTCATTCCACACTAAGCCAACTCAAGACTACAAGGTAAGTATATGCATCACAATCATGTGTATGAGGAATTCTTGCTGATGTACATACTGTTTGCAAGAAGGACTCATGAGCATGAAGGTAATTTCCTTAATATTCTTTGCTCTGATGCATATGGCCAAGATACATGTAACACACTGCCTACTCTATCATGGTCATGCTATCACATGCTTCTATATTTCATATTCACATGATTGCATACATGTAGGGGGAGCCTATGCTTGTTACATGTCCTTCCAAAGCTTTACTTGCTATTCTCTATATCTTTATCTAGAGCTTTGATGTATGTTGTCATCAATTACCAAAAAGGGGGAGATTGAAAGCACAAGTGCTCCCTAGGTGGTTTTGGTAATTAATGTCAACATATCTCTTGTTGGACTAACACTTTTATCTAATATGTTTCAGATAAGTTCAACAATGGAGTGGCATGAACTAAAGGATGTGGGAACTCCTTCAAGATGCTAAGGACAAAGGATTGGCTCAAGCTTCAAGCTCAAGACTCTTCATTTTACATTTTAGTGATCCAAGATCACATTGAGTCTATACGAAAAGCCAATACTATCAAGGAGGGATGAGGTGTTGCTTAATGAGCCTCTTGCTTCAAGTGCTTAGTGATATGCTCCAAATACCCTCTACTACTTTCCCATTTCCACACCTAAACCTAAAGTCAAACTCGGCCCCACCGATTCTTTCTATCTGGCACCACCGAGTTTTGATGTCATAGCCACTGCCACAAACCCTAGGCAAATCGGTCTCACCGATAGGGATCTCGGTCTCACCGAGATGGGATTGTAATCTCTCTGTGTATGTCCATTATCAAAATCGGTCTCACCGAGTTTGAGCAATCGGCACTACGAGATTACAATGCAAACTTCCTGGTTGACTCATTACCAAAATCGGTCCTACCGAGTTTGAGTAATCGGTCCAACCGAGTTTGCCTGACCAACTCTCTGGAAAGCTTATTACCAAAATCGGTCTCACCGAGTTTGTGTAATCGGTCTCACTGAGTTTGTGTAATCACTCTTACCGAGATTACGTTATGCCCTAACCCTAACCATATCGGTCTTACCGAGTTGCATTTCAGTCCCACCGAAAATCCTAACGGTCACTAGGTTTACTGAATCGTTCCGTCCGAGTTTGATGATCCGGTCCCACCGAGTTTGGTAAATTGTGTGTAACTGTTAGATTTTGTGTGGAGGCTATATATACCCCTCCACCTCCTCTTCATTCGTGGAGAGAGCCATCAGACTGAACCTACACTTCCAGCATTCTATCTCTGAGAGAGAACTACCTACTCATGTGTTGAGGCCAAGATATTCCATTCCTACCATATGAATCTTGATCTCTAGCCTTCCCCAAGTTGCTTTCCACTCAAATCTTCTTTCCACCAGATCCAAAACCTATGAGAGAGAGTTGAGTGTTGGGGAGACTATCATTTGAAGCACAAGAGCAAGGAGTTCATCATCAACGCACCATTTGTTACTTCTTGGAGAGTGGTGTCTCCTAGATTGGCTAGGTGTCACTTGGGAGCCTCCGACAAGATTGTGGAGTTGAACCAAGGAGTTTGTAAGGGCAAGGAGATCGCCTACTTCGTGAAGATCTACCGCTAGTGAGGCAAGTCCTTCGTGGGCGACGGCCATGGTGGGATAGACAAGGTTGCTTCTTCGTGGACCCTTCGTGGGTGGAGCCCTCCGTGGACTCGCGCAACCGTTACCCTTCATGGGTTGAAGTCTCCATCAATGTGGATCTACAATAGCACCACCTATCGGAACCACGCCAAAAACATCCGTGTCTCCAATTTGCGTTTGAATCCTCCAAAACCCTTCCCTTTATATTCTTGCAAGTTGCATGCTTTACTTTCCGTTGCTCATATACTCTTTGCATGCTTGCTTGATATGTGTTGTGAATGTTAAACTTGTGCCTAAACTCCACTTAAACTTTAAGAACTTAAAAACTGCAAATTTGGTACTTAGTGTCTAATCACCCCCCCCCCTATAGACACCTCTTCTCAAGGTCCTACAAGTGGTATCAGAGCATTGGTCTCCATTGCCTTGGTTTAATCACCATTGGAGGAAGATGGATGAGTCTACTTTGGGGAGTCTTAGACATAGAGTGCCTATTCTTGATGGAGAGTATTTTCATGAGTGGAAAAATGAGATGCTTGTAATTTTCAATCAATATCATTTGAACAAGTACATTGCTAGCCCTTGCGCACCTCATGTTGATCCTATGCATCCTACACTTGATGAGTCAATTGACATGATTAGGAATATTAGAACTGCTGAACTTATTATTAGAGGATTGCCTAGAAACTTGATTGGATGTTTGCCTACTCTTGAGTGTGCCTACACTATATGGAAATTTCTTGAGGAACGCTTTCCAAATTATTCCTTGAAAAATCTAGATGAAATTCTCCATAATTCTATTGCTTTGAGTAAGACGAATACTAGTGATCCTATGTTTGGTGATCATCTATTTGAGCTTACAAACCTTATGCGTGCCAAAGGAGATGTTGGAATTATTAGTGATATTATTTCCGAAACTATAAAAATTCATAAGCAAGATCATTGTCAAACTCACTCTAACGAATCACCCTCTCTAGGATTTGATCCACCACATGACGATGTTGAACATGGATACTATGATGAGGATGATGATAGTGACTTCGATCTTGATGATGCAATGAGACATTTTGGTCTTATGGCAATTCTTCGGGGATATATGTCAGGAGGAAAGGAATGGGTTCTTGATAGTGGATGTACCGATCACATGACCGGAGATAAAGACATGTTTCGTGAGCTTGCTGAAAATGATAGTCCTCGAAAGTACGTCACTTTCAGTGACAACTCAAAGGGTAAGGTGGTTGGCCTCGGTAAGGTGGCCATATCACATGATAGCTCCATACAAAATGTTATGCTCGTTGAATCTCTTGGATACAACTTACTTTCAGTATCTAGACTTGCTGACTTTGGCTTCAATGTCCTATTTACTGAAGTAGATTGCCAAGTGTTTCGTCGAGACAATCATAAAATGGTCTTTACCGGTGTGCGTAGAGGTGATCTATACATTGTTGATTTCACTAAAAAGGCTCAACCTAAAACTTGCTTCATTGCTAAATCCTCAAAAGGTTGGTTATGGCATAGACGATTAGGTCATGTTGGTATGCGAAACCTTGACAAGCTTATTAAGGGAAATCATATCCTTGGAGTTAATGATGTCATATTTGATAAGGATAGACTTTGCAGTGCTTGTCAAGCAGGTAAACAGGTTGGCAGAAGGCATCCCGTGAAGAACATTATGACCACAAGGAGGCCACTCGAGCTACTTCATATGGATCTCTTTGGTCCAAACTCCTACAAGAGTCTCGGTGGAAATTCTTTTGGTCTAGTTATAGTTGATGATTTTTCAAGATTTACGTGGGTGTTCTTTCTCGATGATAAATCGCAGGTTCAAAAGATCTTCAAAAACTTCGCTAGGAAGGCCCAAAATCAATTTGAAGTGAAGATCAAGACGGTTCGCAGCGACAATGGAACGGAGTTCAAGAACGCAAATGTGGACACCTTTCTTGACTAAGAAGGGATTTCACACGAGTTCTCGACTACGAACACACCTCGACAAAATGGAGTTGTTGAGAGGAAGAACCGGACGCTCATCGAAATGGCGAGAACGATGCTTGATGAGTACAAGACGCCGAAGCACTTTTGGGCGGAAGCGGTTGAGATAGCTTGTCATGCAACAAATCGCTTGTATCTTCACAAGCTACTCGGCAAGACGGCATACGAGCTCCTCACCGGTAACAAACCCCAAGTTGGATAATTTTGAGTATTCGGCTCAAAGTGCTACATTCTTGATAAGCATCGTCGTTCTAAATGTGCTCCTAAGTCTCATGAAGGTTTCCTACTAGGTTATGGCTCAAACTCTCACACTTACCATGTCTACAACAATTTCACCCGAAAGGTTGAAGAGACGGTAGATGTGAAGTTTGATGAATCTAACGGCTCTCAAATAGAGAAATTGCCAATTGATGTAGGAGACAAAGATCCTTCGGAAGTAATCCAAGACTTGTCTATTGGCAAGGTCCGTCCAATGGAGGTGAAGGAGAGTACCTTGTCCGTCCAAGTGGAAGCTTCTACTTCATGACTAGGTGAACCAAGAGTTGATACGGAAGCATCCACAAGTGGGACACACCAAGATGAAGAAAACGAGGAAGTGCATCAAGATGAACGTCAACAACCTCCTTCTCCACCACGACAAGAGAACGACAACGCCAACAATGAAGAAGGCCAAGAAGAAGAACAAGATGAAGAAGAAGTTCAACCAAGAAACAAGCAAAAGCTTTCACGAGTTCGAGCAAGAATTGCTAAAGACCATCCCGTCGAGCAAATCTACAATGATATTCAAACCGGGAGAATCACTCGTTCTAAAACTCGTTTAGCTAACTTTTGTGAAAACTATTCTTTCATCTCTAGCATTGAACCTATGAAGGTCGAAGAAGCATTGGAAGATCCGGATTGGATAAATGCTATGCATGAAGAGCTACACAACTTTGAGAGGAACCAAGTTTGGACATTGGTTGAGAAGCCCGACAACAACCACAACATCATCGGTACCAAATGGGTGTTTTGCAACAAGCAAGATGAAGATGGACAAGTAGTTCGCAACAAAGCATGTCTCGTCGCCCAAGGTTACACACAAGTCGAAGGTATGGACTATGGTGAGACTTATCCTCCCGTTGCTAGACTTGAGTCCATTCGCATCTTACTTGCCTATGCTAATCACCATGATATTACCTTGTACCAAATGGACATTAAAAGTGTTTTTCTAAATGGTTAAATAGAGGAGGAAGTTTATGTTAAACAACCTCCCGTCTTTGTCAATCCTAAGAAACCCAATCATGTTTACAAACTTCACAAAGCTCTTTATGGTCTTAAACAAGCTCCTAGAGCATGGTATAAATGCTTGACCAAGTTCCTTATTGAAAAAGGCTTTGAAATTGGGAAAATTGATTCTACTCTTTTTACTAAAAGGGTTAATGGAGAACTCTTTGTGTGCCAAATTTATGTTGATGATATTATATTTGGTTCAACTAACCCTCATTTTAGTGAAAAGTTTGGGAAGCTAATGGCGGAGAAGTTTGAGATGTCTATGATGAGTGAACTCAAATTCTTTCTTGGGTTGCAAATCAAGCAAACTAAGGAAGGTACTTTTGTCTCTCAAACCAAGTACACAAAGAACTTATTCAAGAAGTTCAATATGCAAGAATGCAAAGGTATGACTACACCCATGCCTACTCGTGGACATCTTGACTTAACCAAAGATGATGAACCGGTTGATCAAAAGGTTTATCGCTCTATGATTGGTTCATTGTTATATCTATGTTCTTCACGTCCCGATATCATGCTAAGTGTGTGATGTGTGCACGATATCAAGCTGCTCCTAAAGAATGTCATCTTAAGGCCGTGAAAAGGATAGTGAGATACTTCATCCATACACCAAATTTTGGCATTTGGTATCCTAAGAGGGCCTCTTTCGATCTTGTTGGCTACTCCAACTCGGACTATGCCGGAGACAAGGTTGATAGAAAGTCCACTTCGGTACTTGTAAATTTCTTGGTAGATCTCTTGTGTCTTGGTCCTCCAAGAAACAAAACTCGGTATCCTTATCCACCGCTGAAGCGGAATACATTGCCGCTGGTTCATGTTGTGCTCAATTACTTTGGATGACCCAAACTCTTAAAGATTATGGGATATATGTGAAACATGTTCCATTGCTTTGTGACAATGAAAGTGTTATCAAAATTGGTCATAATCCTGTGCAACATTCTTGAACTAAGCATATTGAAGTTCGTCATCATTTCATTTGAGATCATGTTGCTAAGGGTGACATTGATCTTAAGCATGTTCACACAGAAAAGTAATTAGCGGATATATTCACTAAACCTCTTGATGATAAAGTGTTTTGCAGGTTAAGAGGAGAATTGAACATCATTGATGCTTCAAACTTGGAGTAGAAACTCCATTGGACACATGCAATACATGAGCTTATGGCTAATCCTTGATATTTCTCTTATGATCAAAATCTTATGTCTTGGATATATTTGTATCTTGCATGTTATCTAACCCATGTAGGTACTTGGTTGAATCAAATTCCATGAGATTGTAACCTACTCATATCTTGAGCAATCTCTACATCACCAAGTCTCTACACTATGGTGGTTGAAGACAAGGAAGCACGAAACCATTCAAACATATCCTTTGACAAATTCTATGTTGAGCTTCATGATTGTCATTTTTGGATACACAAGTGCTCTTCCTTGCAAGAACTAACCCATGTAGGAAGATGGAATCAAATTCCAAGTGGTGCTCCAAATGCTTGATAAGCTACATCACTCTTGACCAACCCACACAAGTTCAACTACATGGATAACACCACCAACCAAGGTATGTTATTCCATCTTAGAGAAGCTTTACTCCAAGTCATGAGTTAAAGCAACTCGACAAGATGTGAATACATCAAGATGCTTAAACGAAAAATGGCAACCCCATTTTGAGCTTAAACGATGAGTATGACCTATGATCAAGTGATCTCACTTGACTCCTAAGTCAATATACTCTAACATAGGTGACTTTGTCGCCGACCATCTCTAGATGAAGTTCTCTTGTGTTCTTTTCTGTATTTTGCATTTGTCTCATGCATATTTGTTTCCCCTTTTCAAAAAAAACTTCATCTAGATTTCTTTCTGTTTGCTCTGCATTTTCTGCATCCAATTCATTGCATATCATTCAATTAATTCCTTGCAAATCCTTGTGAGATATTATTAGTCTAGTGAGCTGAGGTGACAAGTGTTTTCTCTGCGATGAACTCGGTTCCACCGATTTGTTATTTTTGGTCCAACCGAATACTTTCGGTACCACCGAAGCATACCACTCGGTGCCACCGATTTCACAACAGGAAAATCATTTTGCCACTTATTCTGTGTTTCTTCTGATCCAGCTCCACTCAGTGAATCTTGTCCTCTACAAGCATCACATTTTTTATAAATGCTTTGTGATGTGACTCAAGGATCAAACCCTTCTTGGAAATTGATGTCAAAGGGGGAGAGAGAGATCACATGAAAGCTTATCACTTAAAGAGATCACATCAGAGAGAGAGTATCACCTCCTCAGAGGGAGAGAGAGATCCTTTAGGGGGAGAGAGAGAGATCTCCAGGGGAGAGAATACTAGTAGAAAGTATTTCTCAAGGATCCCAGATGCTTGGTGTTCAAGAGGAGAGATGCCACATGTATTCTTGAGGGGAAAGACATGTTCATATGTGCTTATTTGCATTAGTTTGCATTAGCTGTGTTCATTTATATCTTTCAGCTCCGATTTTCTGTTCCCTATCTTCTCCCAGTATCCTATGCTAGATTCAGGGGGAGCAAGACATCTAAGGGAAAGAAATCATTTAAATTCATTGCATATCTTTACTCTTGGGGACATGTCTAATCCAATGTGGTACTTAGTACTCACTCTCTACATGTCATCCCAGTCTTGGTATTCTTGTAGTTTCTTCTGTTTGCTCTGGCTAGTAGATGTATCTGTGTTATCTAACCTTGTTTACGCAGGTTCATTCCACCCTAAGCCAACTCAAGACTACAAGGTAAGTATATGCATCACAATCATGTGTATGAGGAATTCTTGTTGATGTACATACTGTTTGCAAGAAGGACTCATGAGCATGAAGGTATTTTCCTTAATATTCTTTGCTCTAATGCATATGGCCAAGATACATGTAACACACTGCCTGCTCTATCATGGTTATGCTATCACATGCTTCTATATTTCATATTCACATGATTTCATACATGTAGGGGGAGCCTATGCTTGTTACATGTCCTTCCAAAGCTTTACTTGCTATTCTCTATATCTTTATCTAGAGCTTTGATGTATGTTATCATCAATTACCAAAAAGGGGGAGATTGAAAGCACAAGTGCTCCCTAGGTGGTTTTGGTAATTAATGTCAACATATCTCTTGTTGGACTAACACTTTTATCTAGTATGTTTCAGATAAGTTCAACAATGGAGTGGCATGGACTAAAGGATGTGGGAACTCCTTCAAGATGCTAAGGACAAAGTATTGGCTCAAGCTTCAAGCTCAAGACTCTTCATTTTACATTTTAGTGATCCAAGATCACATTGAGTCTATACGAAAAGCCAATACTATCAAGGAGGGATGAGGTGTTGCTTAATGAGCCTCTTGCTTCAAGTGCTTAGTGATATGCTCCAAATACCCTCAACTACATTCCCATTTCCACACATATGTCCTAAACCTAAAGTCAAACTGGGCCCCACCGATTCTTTCTATCCGGCGTCACCGTGTTTTGATGTCATAGCCACTGCCACAAACCCTAGGCAAATCGGTCTCACCGATAGGGATTTCGGTCTCACCGAGATGGGATTGTAATCTCTCTGTGTATGTCCATTATCAAAATCGGTCTCACCGAGTTTGAGAAACTACATACAATGCAAACTTCCTGGTTGACTCATTACCAAAATCGGTCCTACCGAGTTTGAGTAATCGGTAAAACCGAGTTTGCCTGACCAACTCTCTGGAAAGCTTATTACCAAAATCGGTCTCACCGAGTTTGTGTAATCGGTCTCACCGAGTTTGTGTAATCGGTCTTACTGAGATTACGTTATGCCCTAACCCTAACCATATCGGTCTTACCGAGTTGCATTTCGGTTCCACCGAAAATCCTAACGGTTACTAGGTTTACTGAATCGGTCCGACCGAGTTTGATGATTCGGTCCCACCGAGTTTGGTAAATTGTGTGTAACGGTTAGATTTTGTGTGGAGGCTATATATACCCCTCCACCTCCTCTTCATTCGTGGAGAGAGCCATCAGACTGAACCTACACTTCCAGCATCCTATCTCTGAGAGAGAACTACCTACTCATGTGTTGAGGCCAAGATATTCCATTCCTACCATATGAATCTTGATCTCTAGCCTTCCCCAAGTTGCTTTCCACTCAAATCTTCTTTCCACCAGACCCAAAACCTATGAGAGAGAGTTGAGTGTTGGGGAGACTATCATTTGAAGCACAAGAGCAAGGAGTTCATCATCAACGCACCATTTGTTACTTCTTGGAGAGTGGTGTCTCCTAGATTGGCTAGGTGTCACTTGGGAGCCTCCGACAAGATTGTGGAGTTGAACCAAGGAGTTTGTAAGGGCAAGGAGATCGCCTACTTCGTGAAGATCTACCGCTAGTGAGGCAAGTCCTTCGTGGGCGACGGCCATGGTGGGATACACAAGGTTGCTTCTTCGTGGACCCTTCGTGGGTGGAGCCCTCCGTAGACTCGTGCAACCGTTACCCTTCGTGGGTTGAAGTCTCCATCAACGTGGATGTACGATAGCACCACCTATCGGAACCACGCCAAAAACATCCGTGTCTCCAATTGCATTTGAATCCTCCAAAACCCTTCCCTTTACATTCTTGCAAGTTGCATGCTTTACTTTCCGCTGCTCATATACTCTTTGCATGCTTGCTTGATATGTGTTGTGAATGTTAAACTTGTGCCTAAACTCCACTTAAACTTTAAGAACTAAAAACTGCAAATTTGGTACTTAGTGTCTAATCACCCCCCCCCTCTAGACACCTCTTCTCAAGGTCCTACATAATGCAGTAACTGCTAATATAATTCCACCAGACTCTTAGCATCGCTACGAGTGAGAAAGTCTCATCGTAGTCAAGTCCTTGAACTTGTCGGAAAACATCTTAATGACAAGTCGAGCTTTCTTAATGGTGATACTTACCATCATTGTCCGTCTTCCTTTTAAAATCCATCTGTACCAACAGCCTTACGACCATCAAGTAGTTCTTCCGAAGTCTATACTTTGTTTTCATACATGGATCCTCTCGGATTTTATGGCCTCGAGCCATTCGTCAGGATCCGGGCCCACCATCGCTTCTCCATAGCTCGTAGGTTCATTGTTGTCTAGCAACATGATCTCCAAGACAGGATTACGTACCACTCTAAAGTAGTACGCATCCTTGTCGACCTACGAGGTTTGGTAGTGACTTGATCGGAAGTTTCATGATCACTATCATTAGCTTCCACTTCAATTGGTGTAGGCGCCACAGGAACAACTTCATGTGCCCTGCTACACACTAGTGAAGTGAAGGTTCAATAACCTCATCAAGTCTCCACCATTCTTCCTCTCAATTCTTTCAAGAGAAACTTTTCCTCGAGAAAGGACCTGTTTCTAGAAACAATCACTTTTGCTTCCGGATCTAACTTAGGAGGTATACCCAACTGTTTTGGGTGTCCTATGAAGATGCATTTATCTTCTTTGGGTTCGAGCTTATCAGGCTAAAACTTTTTTCACATAAGCGTCGCAGCCCCAAACTTTTAAGAAACGACAGCTTAGGTTTCTCTAAACCATAGTTCATACGGTGTCATCTCAACGGAATTGGGTGGTGCCCTATTTAAAGTGAATGCGGTTGTCTCTAATGCCTAAACCCATAAACGATAGTGGTCATTCGATAAGAGACATCATGGTATGCACCATATCCAATAGGGTGCAGCTATGATGTTAGGACACACCATCAGACTATGGTGTTCCAGGCAGTATTAGTTGTGAAACAATTTCCACAAGGTATTAATTGTGTACCAAACTCGTAACTCAGATGTTCATCTCTATGATCATATCATAGACATTTTATCCTCTTGCCACGACGATCTTCAACTTCACTCTGAAATTGCTTGAACCTTTCAATAATTCAGACTCGTGTTTCATCAAGTAAATATACTTAGAATCTACTCAAATCATCTGTGAAGTAAGAGCATAACGATATTCACTACGTGCCTCAGCACTCATTGGATTGCACACATCAAATTTATTACTTCCAACAAGTTGCTCTCTTGTTTCATCCCACTGAAAACGAGGCTTTTCAGTCATCTTGCCCATGTGGTATGATTTGCATGTCTCAAGTGACTCAAAATCAAGTAAGTCCAAACGATCCATCTGTATGGAGTTTCTTCATGCATATATACCAATAAACATGGTTCGCATGTCTCAATCTTTTCAAAACGAGTGAGTCCAAAGATCCATCAACATGGAGCTTCTTCATGCGTTTTATACCAATATGACTAAAATGGAAGTGCCACAAGTATGTGGTACTATCATTACTATCTTATATCTTTGGCATGAACATGTGTATCACTATGATCGAGATTCAATGAACCATTCATTTTAGGTGCAATACCATTGAAGGTATTATTCAAATAAACAGAGTAACCATTATTCTCCTTAAATGAATAACCGTATTGCAATAAACATAATCCAATCATGTCTATGCTTAACGCAAACACCAAATAACAATTATTTAGGTTTAACACCAATCTCGATGGTAGAGGGAGCATGCGATGCTTGATCACATCAACCTTGGAAACACTTCCAACACATATCGTCATATCACCTTTAGCTAGTCTCCGTTTATTCTGCAGCTTTTATTTTGAGTTACTAACACTTAGCAACCGAACCGGTATCTAATACCCTGGTGCTACTAGGAGTACTAGTAAAGTACACATTAATATGATGTATATCCAATATACTTCTGTCGACCTTGCTAGCCTTCTCATCTACCAAGTACCTAGGGTAGTTCTGCTTCAGTGACCGTTCCCCTCATTTCAGAAGCACTTAGTCTCGGTTTTGGGTTCAACCTTGGGTTTCTTCACTAGAGCAGCAACTGATTTTCCGTTTCATGAAGTATCCCTTCTTGACCTTGCCCTTCTTGAAACTAGTGGTTTTACTAACCATCAACAATTGATGCTCCTATTTGATTTCTACTTTCGCGGTGTCAAACATCGCGAATAGCTCAAGGATCATCATATCTATCCCTGATATGTTATAGTTCATCATGAAGCTCTAGTAGCTTGGTGGCAGTGACTTTGGAGAACCATCACTATCTCATCTGGAATATAACTCCCACTCAATTCAAGCGATTGTAGTACTCAGACAATCTGAGCACATGCTCAACGATTGAGCTTTTCTCCCTTAGTTTGCATGCTTAAGAAACTTGTCGGAGGTCTCACACCTCTTGATGTGGGCACGAGCCTGAAATCCCAATTTCAGCTCATGGAACATCTCATATGTTCCGCGACATTTCAAAATGTCTTTCGTGCCTCAATTCTAAACCGTTTAACATTACGCACTGAACTATCACGTAGTCATCAAAACGTGTATGTCAGATGTTCGCAACATCCACAAACTACGTTTGATGTTCAGCACGCCGAGCGGTGCATTAAGGACATTAGCCTTCTGCGCAGCAATGAGGATAATCCTCAGTTTACGGACCCAGTCCGCATAATTGCTACTATCAACATTCAACTAAATTTTCTCTAGGAACATATCTTAAACAGTAGAACTAAAGCGTAAGCTACGACATAATTTGCAAAGACCTTTTGACTATGTTCATCATAATTAAGTTAATCTGATTATTTAATGAACTCCTACTCAGATAGACATCCCTCTAGTCATCTAAGTGATCCATGATCCGAGTCATCTAGGCCGTGTCCGATCATCACGTGAGACGGACTAGTCATCATCGGTGAACATCATGTTGATCGTATCTACTATACGACTCATATTCGACCTTTCGGTCTCTAGTGTTCCGAGGCCATGTCTGTACATGCTAGGCTCGTCAAGTCAACCTAAGTATTTTGCATGTGTAAATCTGGCTTACACCCGTTGTATGCAAACGTTAGAATCTATCACACCCGATCATCACGTGGTGCTTCGAAACAGCGAACTTTCGCAACGGTGCACAGTTAGGGGGAACACTTTCTTGAAATTTTATGAGGGATCATCTTATTTATGCTACCGTCGTTCTAAGCAAATAAGATGTAAACATGACAAACATCGCATGCAAATCATAAAGTGACATGATATGGCCAATATCATCTTGCGCCTTTGATCTCCATCTTGAGGAACGTCATGATCACCTTCGTCACCGGCATGACACCATGATCTCCATCATCATGATCTTCATGAAGTTGTCTCGCCAACTATTACTTCTACTACTATGGCTAACGGTTTAGCAATAAAGTAAAGTAATTACATGTTGTTATTCAATGACACGCATGTCATACAATAAATTAAGACAACTCATATGGCTCCGGTCGGTTGTCATACTCATCGACATGCAAGTCGTGATTCCTATTACAAGAACATGATCAATCTCATACATCACATAACATTCATCACATTCTTTTTGGCCATATCACATCACATAGCATACCCTGCAAAAAAAAGTTAGACGTCCTCTAATTGTTGTTGCATCTTTTGCGTGGCTGCTATGGTTTTCTAGCAAGAATGTTTCTTACCTACACAAAAGCCACAACGGTGATATGCCAATTGCTATTTACCCTTCATAAGGACCCTTTTCATCGAATCTGATCCAAATAAAGTGGGGGAGACTGGCACCCTCTAGCCACCTTTATGCAACAAGTGCATGTCGGTTGGTGGAACGTGTCTCACATAAGCGTACGTGTAAGGTCGATCCGGGCCGCTTCATCCCACAATACTGCCGAAAGGACTAGTAACAGTAAGCAAATTGAACAAACCAACGCCCACAACTACTTGTGTTCTACTCGTGCATAGAATCTACGCAATAGACCTAGCTCATGATGCCACTGTTGGGGATCGTTGCAGAAATTAAAAAAAATTACGCATCACCAAGATCAATCTGTGGAGAGACTAGCAACGAGAGGGAGGGGAGTGTATCTTCATACCCTTGAAGATCGCGATACGGAAGCGTTACAAGAACGCGGTTGGAGGAGTCGTACACGCAGCGATTCAGATCGCGGTCGATTTCGATCTAAGCATCAAACAACGGCGCCTCCACGTTTAACACACGTGTAGCCCGGTGACGTCTCCCATGCCTTGATCCACCAAGGAGGGAGAGGGAGGTTGGGGAAGACAACTCCAGCGGCAGCACGATGGCGTGGTGGTGTTGGAGCAGTGTTGTACTCCGGCAGGGCTTCGCCAAGCACCGCGGAAGGAGGAGGAGGTGTTGGAGAGGGGAAGGGCTGCGCCTTGGATGTGGTCCGGCTACCCTCCCTCCTTCCCTCTATTTATAGGGCGAAGGGGGAAGGGGGCCGACCCCTCTAGATGAGATCTAGAGGGGGGGCGGCCAAGGGGAGGGGGCTTGCCCCCCAAGCCAAAGGGGCGCCCCCCTTAGGGTTCCCCCAACCCTAGGCGCATGGGACCTAGGGGGGTGGCGCTCAGCCCACTTAGGGGATGGTTCCCTTCCACATACAGCCCATAGGGCCCTCCGGGGCAGGTGGACCCTCCCGGTGGACCCTCGGAACCCCTTCGGTGGTCCCGGTACAATACCGGCAAACCCCCGAATACTTCCGGTGACCGTATGATGACTTCCCATATATAAATCTTCACCTCCGGACCATTCCGGAACTCCTCGTGACGTCCGGGATCTCATCCAGGACTCCGAACAACATTCGGTAACCACGTACAAACTTTCCTTATAACCCTAGCGTCATCGAACCTTAAGTGTGTAGACCCTACGGGTTCGGGAATCATGCAAACATGACCGAGATAGCTCTCCGACCAATAACCAATAGCGGGATCTAGATAACCATGTTGGCTCCCACATGTTCCACGATGATCTCATCGGATGAACCACGATGTCGGGGATTCAAGCAATCCCGTATACAATTCCCTTTGTCAATCGGTACGTTACTTGCCCGAGATTCGATCGTCGGTATCCCAATCCCTCGTTCAATCTCGTTACTGGCAAGTCACTTTACCCGTTCCATAATGCATGATCCCGTGACTAACTACTTAGTCAAATTGAGCTCATTATGATGATGCATTACCGAGTGGGCCTAGAGATACCTCTCCGTCACACGGAGTGACAAATCCCAGTCTTGATTTGTGCCAACCCAACAAACACTTTCGGAGATACTTGTAGTGCACCTTTATAGCCACCCAGTTACTTGTGACATTTGGTACACCCAAAGCATTCCTATGGTATCCGGGAGTTGCACAATCTCATGGTCTAAGGAAATGATACTTGACATTAGAAAAGCTTTTAGCAAATGAACTATGCGACCTTGTGCTATGCTTAGGATTGGGTCTTGTCCATCACATCATTCTCCTAATGATGTGATCCCGTTATCAATGACATCTAATGTCCATGGTCAGGAAACCATAACCATCTATTGATCAACGAGCTAGTCAACTAGAGGCTCACTAGGGACATGTTGTGGTCTATGTATTCACACATGTATTACGATTTCCAGTTAATACAGTTATAGCATGAACAATAGACAATTATCATGAACAAGGAAATATAATAATAACCATTTTATTATTGCCTCTAGGGCATATTTGCAACAGTCTCCCACTTGCACTAGAGTCAATAATCTAGTTCACATCACTATGTGTTTGTAATGAATCCAACACCCATTGGGTTTGATCATATCTCGCTTGTGAGAGAGCTTATTAGTCAACGGGTCTGAATCTTTCAGATCAGTGTGTGCTTTACAAACCTCTATGTCATCTCCTAGATGCAGCTACCACGCGCTATTTGGAACTATTCCAAATAACTGCTCTACTATACAAATCCGGTCTACTACTCAGAGTCATCCAGATTAGTGTCAAAGTTTGCATCGGCGTAACCCTTTACGACGAACTCTATTTTCACCTTCATAATCGAGAAAATTTCTTAGTCCACTAGTTACTAAGGATAACCTTGACCGATGTCCTGTGATCCATTCCTGGATCACACTTGTACCCCTTGACTGACTCATGGCAAGGCACACTTCAGGTGCGGTACACAACATAGCATACTGTAGAGCCTACGTCTAAAGCATAGGGGACGACCTTCGTCCTTTCTCTCTCTTCTGCCATGGTCAGGTCTTGAGTCTTACTCAATACTCACACCTTATAACACAGCCAAGAACTCCTTCTTTGCCGATCTATTTTGAAGTCCTTCAAAATCTTGTCACGGTATGTGTTCATCTGAAAGTACTATTAAGCGTTTTTGATCTATCCTTATAGATCTTGATGCTCAATGTTCAAGTAGCTTAATCAAGGTTTTCCATTGAAAAACACTTTTCAAATAACCATATATGCTTTTCAGAAATTCTATATCATTTCTGATCAACAATATGTCAACAACATATACTCATCAGAAATTCTATAGTGCTCCCAATCATTTCTTTGGAAGTACAAGTTTCTCATAAACTTTGTATAAACCCAAAATCTTTGATCATCTCATCAAAGCATATATTCCAACTCCGAGATGCTTACTCCAGTCCTTAGAAGGATTGCTGGAGCTTTGCATACTTGTTAGCATCTTTCAGGATTGACAAAACCTTCTGGTTGTATCACATACAACCTTTCCTCAAGAAAATCGTCGAGGAAACAATGTTTTGACATCCTATCTGCAAGATTTCATAGATAATGCAGTAACTGCTAATATAATTCCAACAGACTCTTAGCATCGCTACGAGTGAGAAAGTCTCATCGTAGTCAACTCCTTGAACTTGTCGGAAAACATCTTAACGACAAGTCGAGCTTTCTTAATGGTGATACTTACCATCATTGTCAGTCTTCCTTTTAAAATCCATCTATACCCAACAGCCTTACGACCATCAAGTAGTTCTTCCAAAGTCTATACTTTGTTTTCATACATGGATCCTCTCGGATTTTATGGCCTCGAGCCATTCGTCAGAATCCGGACCCACCATTGCTTCTCCATAGCTCGTAGGTTCATTGTTGTCTAGCAACATGATCATCAAGACAGGATTACGTACCACTCTGAAGTAGTATGCATCCTTGTCGACCTACGAGGTCTGGTAGTGACTTGATCTGAAGTTTCATGATCGCTATCATCAGCTTCCACTTCAATTGGTGTAGGCGCTATAGGAACAACTTCCTGTGCCCTGCTACACACTAGTTGAAGTGATGGTTCAATAACGTCATCAAGTCTCCACCATCCTCCCACTCAATTCTTTCAAGAGAAACTTTTCCTCGAGAAAGGACCCGTTTCTGGAAACAATCACTTTTGCTTCCGGATCTGCATTAGGAGGTATACCTAGCTGTTTTGGGTGTCCTATGAAGATGCATTTATCCGCTTTGGGTTCGAGCTTATCAGGCTAAAACTTTTTTCACGTAAGCGCCGCAGCCCCAAACTTTTAAGAAACGACAGCTTAGGTTTCTCTAAACCATAGTTCATACGGTGTCATCTCAACGGAATTAGGTGGTGCCCTATTTAAAGTGAATGCGGTTGTCTCTAATGCCTAAACCCATAAACGATAGTGGTAATTCGATAAGAGACATCATGGTATGCACCATATCCAATAGGGTGCAACTATGATGTTAGGACACACCATCACACTATGGTGTTCCAGGCGGTATTAGTTGTGAAACAATTTCCACAAGGTATTAATTGTGTACCAAACTCGTAACTCAGATGTTCATCTCTATGATCATATCATAGACATTTTATCCTCTTGCCACGACGATCTTCAACTTCACTCTGAAATTGCTTGAACCTTTCAATAATTCAGACTCGTGTTTCATCAAGTAAATATACTTAGAATCTACTCAAATCATCTGTGAAGTAAGAGCATAACGATATTCACTGCGTGCCTTAGCACTCATTGGATTGCACACATCAAATGTATTACTTCCAACAAGTTGCTCTCTGGTTTCATCTCACTGAAAACGAGGCCTTTCAGTCATCTTTCCCATGTGGTATGATTTGCATGTCTCAAGTGATTCAAAATCAAGTAAGTCCAAACGATCCATCTGTATGGAGTTTCTTCATGCATATATACCAATAAACATGGTTCGCATGTCTCAATCTTTTCAAAATGAGTGAGTCCAAAGATCCATCAACATGGAGCTTCTTCATGCGTTTTATACCAATATGACTGAAATGGCAGTGCCACAAGTATGTGGTACTATCATTACTATCTTATATCTTTGGCATGAACATGTGTATCACTACAATCGAGATTCAATGAACCATTCATTTTAGGTGCAAGACCATTGAAGGTATTATTCAAATAAACAGAGTAACCATTATTCTCCTTAAATGAATAACCGTATTGCGCCTGGTAACCATGGAGATTGTAAGTTTTGCTTCTTGTTGCTCTCCATGTTGTGTAGCCTATACGCGCTGCCACGGTACTAATTGTCAGAGGGCAAACCATTCATGCACATACATTGTTGGATGAAGTTTAAGGGACAATATTTGTGAGATAACATGATCCATCCATAAAATATTTGTTGAACAACTGGTTAATCTCATTGAATTCGGATTATCGTTGTACTAGACATATTTGCATGCTATTTACGAATGATTTGTGTTATTTTCTCGTGTTTGATGTAATTTGCCCGGTTAGTTAATATCTGGTTTGAAATGCATGTGGCTACAGTTGGATGTTTGGCTCCTGTATCCGTGTGGTCTCTCTGGTCGGCGGACTGATGCTGTGTGTGGTTTGCGGTCAGCTTTGAAGATGCCATGAGGTGCTTGCTATTTTGAGGATGGCGTGTCAAGGTGGCAGTGGCACAGAGATCACACAAGCTGGTATTCTGTAGGGAAGGAAGCATGCAGGTACTCGGGGCTTGCTATTTTGAGGATGCTTTTGTGAAGGTGGCGCAGAGATCACACTGGCCGAGACTCTGAGAAGTGATGCCCGCTCAAAGTAACTGAGCAGCAGTGGCAGCTCACTTAGCAAAAAAGATTAGCTAATTATGCAAGTTTTTGGAATTGACTATGTGGGTTTTCATCTTAGCCACATACGGAGTACATACATCGAAGGTCGACTGGGCAGAGAAGGCAGAAGCAGGAGAGAAAGCTCTTCTGTGTGATGCGAGCTGCTTTCCGCTTCCAGCAAACAAACAAACCGTAACAGGCAAGCAGTCGAGAGAAAGCTCGTTTGTGTGGACTGCTCTTCCGTTTCCAGTAAACGAACGGACCGGCAAAAGCTGGTTTACATAGCCGTGCTGGTGGACACGCAAATGCTCTCCTCGTGTAGGACTAGAAGAGAAAAAGGCAGCAGCACAGAGCGGCTGCGGGGAGGCGTGCCTCTCAGCTCCAAGTCAATACAACAAGCCAAGGAATCTCTCAGTCCGTACAAAATGCTGTTTTTTTAAAAGGGAAAGTGCTGTGTAACACAGCACTTTCAGGACACAGTCGATTGCCCCGTGGATCGCTAACTGTACCAGAAGCCATGTACGTGCCCAGCTCAGCTGTATTGTTAATTCCGCCTTCAGAAATAACCTCCACGGCGTTACGGGCCTCTTGCTTCCACCGTGGATCCGGCTGTAGTCGTTGCAAAAATCGTAGTATTGCTGCCCAAGAAAACTTGTTCTGTTGCGAGAAAGCTTGGCAGACTTGTGCAAGGACCAAGACGACTTATTTGAAGCAGCACCGTGATCTTTTACACCGAAGAGAACGCTCGAATCAGTCAGAAAGAAACAAGGCCCACGTCCAGCCCGGTTCAGTTCCTCTGCAGAGGCCTGTCGTTTAACCGTCCACCGCCTTCACTCAACCCATCTGCCCGCTCCCAAGAAGCACCAGTCCAGTGTTCCAGATAGTAGCGCTGCTTTCCATAATTACATGCTTGAAGGCGACACCAACGACAGTACAAGACGCAGCTCTAGCCTGCACAGCGGGGAAGGAAGCTCGCAGGGGATGGCACGCTAGCTAGGTGAGGTTTCGCAGGTGTGAGGTGCTTGCTATTTCGAGGATGGCGTGTGAAGGTGGCGCAGAGATCACACAAGCTGGGATTCTGTAGGGAGGGAGGTATGAGGTGAAAGCACTCTGGTTGGGTGAGGCTTTGCAGCTGCTAGGGGCTTTGCTATTTTGAAGATGCTTTTGTGAAGGTGGCGCAGAGATCACACTATCCGAGGCTCCGAGAAGTGATGCTTGCTCATGGAGTCACGGGAGTTCGGAGGGGAGGGAGGAAGGAGGGCACCGTTGCGTCTGCAGGTGTGCAGCACGACAGGAGCAAATAACAGGAGCGAATACCAGCAACCATGGTTAAGTTTTATTACAAGAACAAAGAAATTATGTACTAGTAACAGCAAAGGGAGACGCAACATAGCAATGAGCTTCGGACTAGGCCGACTGTTCGAGGTAACTACCATAGAGAAGGAGCTTCAGCCATTTTTCATACTTAGCATTTTTACAAGAACTTAGGGTATCTTTGTATTCCACAGTCTACCGAAACTAGTACGGCCAAAGGCTTACAAAGGCATATGGCAGTTCGTTCAGCTACATATACATCACACCCACACACTGGCACGGACAAACTATAAACACACGAATTCAGGATATAAGAAAATAGGCACAACAACTATCTATTGGATTCCCTTTCTCCATGTCAAATTCTATTCAGAGAATAGGTACGCTTGGCCTATATTGAGAGCGAGCTTCCTTCCTTGAACAGCACAAAGATGCTGCTGCCGTCTCCTCTTGAGATTCTAAGCTCAGCATCAAGGTAGGTTGTGAGCAGCCAGGACCCAGCGCTCTCGCTCCTGAAAGGAATCTTCAGCGGAGGCTGACCGGAGATGGTCTTGGCGACGGAGGACGCTGCGTTCTCGATCGAAGTAAATATGCCGCTCAACGGGCTCAGGTCAATGTTCTGTCCAAAGAATTCAAACTTCTCTGGCAGTACGATGGAATCAGTCAGCTGTGGAGTGCCGATGATGCCTTCTTCAAATTTGATCTGAACACAATGAGGACTATGTGAGCTATGCTGAAGCACTTACCAAAACTGGCTATACTTGTGGTGATGATTAAATACTGTAGGTGGGTGGAGAAAGAGGTGCATCTGCAAACACTTAAAATATTAACTTACCAGACGGACATTTTAAGCGAACATATTGCATATGCCCGGGCTTTCTTGTCCTGTTTAAATTCATGTGTGTTCATCTCATCATTGTTAAAGAGTGTTTCATGCAGATTGGTGGGTTCTAGTTGCACTGGATTTCACAACCTAACAATGAATCTAACAGTGTCCAAAAGCCCTACTGGCACCTAGGGACTGAGCAATGCAAAAAATCTAATCAGTTAGCAAGCAAAGGGCAAACATGCTTCTCCAGTAACCACACATGTGTTATCACTTATCACCGTGACTTTCCTGGCTTTAGCAGCTACTTTAACACCATGAATTGTTCCCCTTACGTTGCCCATGATTCAGAAACAATCCATGAATAATCCATTTCTATGTTTCCTCCCTTATTTTTACCATTGAGATTGAATAATGTTTTGTTAACGCGTACATCAGAACTAGTCGATAGAATGACTGAGCAGCAACTGAAAATGCAATAATGCTGTAGTACCTACAGAAATGCCTGAAAACTGCGCATTTTTGTAAAAAAAAGGTTACTGTACTTGAGAGCCTAAACCTTGAAAAACGATGCTCATTCTGTCAATGTTATCAATTTTACTAAAATTTCATTGCCATTCAGGAAATGCCAAGATAGACATGATACAATGCTTTAAGATATATACCAAATGACTACTCAGTTGGGACAGGAGAATCACACCTGTACACGTTTGGGGCTTCTAATTTCAAATTTGGCATTGGTGGACACTGAAGTTGACGCCAAAGGTCCTGAAAACTTGATGCAGTTCTGCACCGCAAAGTTCTCGGAATCAATAGTCTGTGATATTTCGTCCACCTTGACAAGAGCTTGTAGCCTTCCAGACCCCAACAGTGGGAACAATTGCGAAAATGATGTGTACCTGCAGTCACCTAATCAATCAATCTCCACAATTAAACGAAGACGCTGTAATTCCACAGAAGAAGAGTTTCACTACCATGGACTACTTCAGCATCCCGCCCGGTTATACTAAAAAAATGCATCCCATTCAGATACGTGCTGAAGTGGTTTTAATGATGTTGAGAGCACGTTAAATGACAAAGAAACGATTGGCATATCCTCAACTAAACGATAGCAACAGCTACCAGAATGTTATGTTTTACTAGTCCCTTATACACATACTTCTGTTTAATAGCAAAGTCTGTTCCAGGGATTTCAGACGGCTAAGTTTAGCACTCCAAATTGATTACTTAAAAGGTTTACCTTAAGTGCTAGAGTAAAATATTAGATATAGCTATAGTTCTCCTACCGAACAAATAAGCAAGAAAAAAATGCCAAAACTAAACATCCAGTTTTGACATAACTTAAACAAACATATCTGAAAGCATAGAGGAGCATGTGGCAAGCACATCATGCAAACATAATATTTACCAAACGAATTAGACCTGTTGGCTTTTGAAAATTCTTGCACATCAATTTGCCTATTCTCTAGAATATTTTTTTTACCAAAAATATCACACCACAGATCACTGATGTGAACTATGATGTCTGTCTTGAATAACTCTAAATTTCTAAAACAACGGAGGTTATATTTCTTTTTTCTCACAATACTAAGGAAATAGAAGTCAGCCACATCAGTTATTTGAGCATGACAACTAACCAACTCAGCCATATCCTTAACATGTCATCCCTAAAATAACAAAAACATTCATAAAATTGCATATAACTATTTATTTTTTCAAGCAATCAAGAGAAACTTGTAAATAAGTGCGATTGCAATATACCGTGGACCATATACTTGCAAGCTATCCAAATTTCCAATTGGGACAGAAAAAGACAATCTAAAACACACCAAATCATGTCCCCCTTTTCTATATATATGAACTTATCAGCTTTGATCCATGTGGTTTAGAATCCATCGGATCAGTTCCACCGACCCTAGCTAAACCAGTAGGAATGGAACTACGCACTACGCAAATTACAATCGCATAATGAGTAGATTAATAAACGAAGCAAGGAACGGAGCGAGGGGTGGCCGAAGGCTTACGCGAGGATCCACTTGCCGTTGAGGAGGGTGAGCGCCTCGGTGGGCGCCGGCGTGGGGTTGCGCGCCTCGAGCTGCGTGATGAGCTCGACCACCTCCGCCCGCGTCTCGCTGGACGCGCGCAGGCTGCGCTCCGTCCCGTACAGCGCCGCCTTGAGCTTCAGCTTGAGCGCCGCCACCTCGCTCGCGGCCGCGGCCGCCTCCGAGGGCGCCTCCGCCACCGCCGTCCCTCCCACCGCCGGCTCCTTCCCCCACTCGTCGTCGGCGTCCACGGGCGCCGCCCGCGCCGCGACGACGCGCCGCGCGGCCCGCAGCGACGGGAAGCGACGGGCCGCCGGGACGAGGAGGCGGCCGCGGGCGGCGGTCGCCCCCGGGGCCTGGGGCGACGGCGCGAACAGGGACACGGCGTTGAGGGACGCTACTCCCGCCATGGCGCGAGGCTCGGTTCGGTTCGCGTGCTCCTCTTCCTCTGCGACGGTCTTCCTTTTTTTTTTCTCTCTCGGCGATGCGCAATAATTTAATGCCTTTAATTTATGGCGCCGCGAGTACTTGTAGAGAGGAGAGACGTGTCGAGGCGTCGAGGTGCTTGCGGTGGGACTGGCGCGGGATGCGTTGGTCGCGTGGTCGCCTGAGAGTGCGCCGCGAGGTGCCGACGGGGAGAAGAAACGTGGGCCTGAAAAAATGGCTTGGCCGAACATTTGCGAAATGAAATGGGATGGTGTTTGACTGGATGCTTGCAGGCTTCCAGAGTGATCTGGATCTATGCGAGCATGCGAGACGTGCACGCTTGGGGTCCCCACTTCAGACCTGCGGAGCACCTCGACGACTGGCGGTCCATGTGTCCTGTCCCATTCTTCCTCGCGTGTACAGTTTTGTTAGGCCAAGTGTTTATTATTTTTTCCAAAAAAGGTATTTATTATTTTTCCCTAATTCTTTCTTTTTATTGTTCTTCCTTAGTTTTGACGTTGCTTGGCTCTGTCATGCCCAACTTAGTTTGTAATATCGATAAAAAAATCAATTTATAATATATTTTTAAAGAATGCAATGTAGTAGCAGACCGGCGTTGCTTTTCTTTCGCAGCAGCGGTTCGTTCATGCAAGAGGCTAAAGGGAGGCGGAGAAGTTCCCTTGGTTAGCCGTCGGCCATGCCGTGGGCCCCTCCCCTCTTCGCCGGCTGATGCAGCAGTGGGAGATTTGGGGAGCCCTGGATTTGTGCCCTCGGTCTGTACATACTAGGGATAGTGTTTCAGGTGTCAATGTTTTGATGTTGGCAGCGGCGGCACAATGAATAAGTCTTCCTCGATCTTAGTCTCATCTAGGTGTTTTCCTCAGAGGCGGCAATGAGGTCGGTGGAAGCTAGTGCAGTGGTGTGTTAGCGTTCGGCGTCGATGGGCTTCTTTGCATCTTCTGGACCTTGAATTTGTTGGCTCTCGTTGGTGACGACTCCTCGACGCGTTCGTGGTTCATGAAACCAGCGCAAGTGGTGATGCAGTGCCAGTGTGGCTTCTCTCTTGCATGCTGGTCCTACTCGGCCGATGATGGAGACTTCCCACTGTCAATAATCCATGCGCATAACCAAGGTTATCGTTGGCTTCGGGAGAGAGCGATGGCAGCGGCGCGCCCTCATCCCGTGCTGGGTTGCTTCCCCATGGTTCTGCCTGTAATTCTCTACTTTTATGGGTTTGTGTTGTACCACTGCATAATTTCAACATAGTTATGGGTCCTATTCGCAAAAAACATACGAACGTTACTCATTTAGATATAGTGCAGAATGCTCTACTAGTCATCACACCATCCGCTAGGGCCGTACCGGTCGTGGAGTATTAGTGGACGTGACTATTGGGAGATCATAACGAAGGTGACTCGAGCATTGCTTCAATTCTAGGGTGAAAACCCGTGTTGTGCCCCTAATTGATCGGACTCAACATCGATGAACTTGTGTCGTTACCTTGATGAAGGTGACGCCTACTCGCTGTTTGCTAGCTTTCACTAGTTAGTCTCAACAATCAGGATGAAAGATCCTTGTCTTGGTTGTCTTTGGCCGAACGTGGCGAGGACGGGACAAGGGCGTGTATCCCTTCTTGAAGACGTTGTTGTGTAATAAGTCATACTTAGTCGTAGGTGTTAATTTCATATCTTGTAATGGCATGTCGTAGTTATCTAAGTTATGTACTCTATTTGTTGATGTGTTTGGCCTCATTGTATTGCATCAACTTTAAGAAAAATGGTTGTGTGCATCACAATGATGCAGGGGTCAGAGGTTTCAATCTCCTTACTAAAAAAATCATATATACATGCATGTAGATAAGGATATAATAGATGATGTCAGTAGGAAACTTTCATATTTCAAAATTCAGAATGTTTTATCTCTGAAATGAAAAGTGGGATTGCATGCATGTAATCATGAGTATCAATGTAATGTTATGCATGTATTGCAATTTCGTTATATGGATGCATTATTGAATGTTGATACATCAATTTATCTTTGTCATGTAATGTGATGAGATGTCATCTACAAAATGTTATCGTGATATTAAACACTGGCATAACACTGAAGGAGAACAATTATTTTGACTTGGGCAATGATACTAGTGCCGGGTAGGAATATATTCCCACCACTGGTAATATATACATGAGTGGCTCGCAAGTGCATCCACTCACCACTTACGTCTGCTACTTATAGTCGTTCTTCGTTCGCCACTGGTGGTGTGTTCTCCCCGTCATGCATGACTCCATTTCATTGAAAGGAAACCAATTGGTCACACTATCATACCTCCAAAAGGAACATCCCTTACGGGTACCATTGGGAAATTAAAAGAACGGTCAAAACAATTTGTGTATAGGTGGTACAAAACACAAAGTACAAACTAAAAGTGTACTCTACTAGTGGGGCGAAGTTCCAAAGCCCCGGTTCTCTCATATAAGGACATGGCTTGAATCACCATCTGTGGGGTGCTTCTCGAGATATTAGAATGTGATTCTCGCGCCGTGAAGTGTACCTCCAACATTGGATTACGAAGAAAGCACATAGTTCACATTGTTCCACCTCTAGAGGTTGGTTCCAGTGGCAGCATCATCTTCAGGTTATAGAGTAGCAACACCATGAATTGCTCCACCAATTTTCCTCCCTCCAACTCATTGAGAAGATACTTAACAATTTCTCTAACATAATAACACCATGCTCTAGACATACTTTGTATTTAACCAACATTTCCTGTTAGAGACCAGGTCATTCTTAAAATTCCACAATCCACACAAAATTGTTGTAGAAACTAACTTAAATTGATTAAAAGATTCACCGGTTATCCGTTGAGACGCTATTTGTACAAACTCCAAATTATGAACATTAATGTAAAAAACTTCTTTACCCTCATCCCCTGAAACCCCGACAAGAATGCATTCACTAACATATGATCACATACTCAATATCAATGTAATGTGAGACATTCAAGTGGGTTAGCAATCCATATTCTCCTTAAGTTGTTTCTAGTCATAAGCTTGTTTTGATGCAACTACTACAAAAACACCTTAATCATAATGTCCAAAGTTAAAACAAACACAAACACCTAAATCTTGGGAGGCACCTTAAGGTGGAACACCTCTTAGACTTAACTATCCTTATCAACTGGGAGCAACTACCTGTGAAGGTTCTCCTAAAAGCGCAATTCAAATCACTACCGTCCCACAACTCAACTAAAGTTTTAGATTGTTCATTCGCTACGAAGTAGATGTACCAACATTGAGTGGCTAAAGTCGAGTAGCCAAACCATATATCTTCCTACATGTCATTTGAACCCCATGTTAACTGCATTAGATGCCAATTATGCCGCACCTTCCCATGAAAACACTAGATGTTAGGGTTTCTGGTATTGTATGTATCCTCAATAGCTAATTTCCGTTGAGGTCCCTCCCCAACAATGTACCATTTAATCCAAGATCCAATAGGGCAAAATTCAGGTTTTGCAAGTTTGGTACACATAAACCTTCGTATTCTTTCTTATGCACATATATGGCCAATTTGACAAGTGGATTTTGTGGTTTCTTCAGCATCACTCCACACGTAGTTAGCCATGTGTGCATAAACTAGTTGAATGGTCCATTTTGGGAATTTAAAAAATGACAACATGTAAATGAGAATGTTGGCCAAGTAGGATCTTATCAACATTAACTTCCCTTCATAGGAATGGATTTTTCCTCCCCGCCTAGTTGTTCAAGCTAGCATCTTATCTACCATTGGCCAAAGATCTCTTTTTAGTTTATCATGATGTAATGGCAGTCCTAGATATGAGTACTTGATACGAAAGTGTCCTTCTGCTCCCAAGCTCAAATGAGCTCGATGAACAGTAAAAATATATATTAAAAAACTGATTTTTTTTGTGACAAACATTGGCAAAAGTTTCATATGCTTGAAACAAATCGTCATGGAACATTCCAGTAAGGCGTGGCAAAAAAAAATTCAGTGCTCCCAAATGCTTTTGAAACTAGCATTTTCATAGTACCGATTTTGTTTTTTTGCCGCGCCTTCTAGGAATGTGATTCCATGACGAATTTTTGCAAGCAGTTGAAACTTTTGTCAATGTTTGTCATAAAAAAAATCAGTTTTTTTCATTTTACTGTTCACCCGAGCTCATTTGAGCTCGGGCTCAGAAACTCTGCGTCCTACTTGATAAATACTCCCTCCGTCACAAATATAAGACGTTTTTTGGTGTAGCTTACGGAGGAAGTGTAAAGCTAAACACTCATTAGCCTCCGTATTTTCGGGTGCCAACTCACTTTTATGATATGGAAGAAACCTGTTCAAACAGGTGAGAATCCACTTAAAAGTGAGGGCAATCTTTGGGCATGGCTTTAGGAATGCATGAAAAGAGGCAACAAACATTGCTTGAAGAAGAAAGGATCAATCTATGCACGCAACAAATAATGTACCTCTGGTTATCCTGATCATCAATGATCAATCGGTAGCCGACCGGAGGAGGCGGGCGGCCTCGTCCGCGGCCAGGAAGCAGACGGAGATCCAGCCGTCGAGCAGCACCCACACGTTGCCCGCTATGCACACCACCATCTCCCATGGCATTGCCATTAGCAAGGTCGGGGCTTCTACTCTCCCTCTCGCGCAGGCGCAGATAAACCAGCTCGCGAATACACCAAGTGCATGTATGTATTGGCATTGCTTGCTCGCGGCTGCTAACTGAGGAAGGTGACGAGAAGGTAGGCAAGGAGAGTTGTCGTGGACAGATGGCTTACGGAGGCGTACAATGATTCACACAACTAACTCATATGATACCAGCTCAGGCCGGCGACCCACGAGCAAATAATTGACCTGTTTAGCTGGGAGGATGAGATAATTTTGCGCATCAATGGCCGCAGCGGCTGCGGCAGGTCGGAACGATCTGTGAGGTGGAGGATGGACCTCGATTATGACAACGTGGGGTGGTGCCGTGGTGGTAACGTGGAATACATTTCATTTTTT
>NC_041389.1:313484379-313486952 GCF_002162155.2 Triticum dicoccoides | reverse complement strand
ATAGTATTACGGATGCATGACATGTCCTATCCCATGTGACACCAATTATTTTGCGGAATATTTCAGTGTACGTACACAACTAATTTCCCAACTATTTTTTTCTAACTCAATACAAACGCAGACACTCATACATGCGCACACATCTATCTCTATGAACGTGTGCACGCACGCACAACCGACTCTTATGAGTATCTTCGAAAGATTGAGCCGGCATATCATCCTGAGATTGACGAAGGCAGCACAGTTGCCTTCATAGTTAAAATCTCCCACTGAATGAATATTGTCGGAAAGCCTGAAATAAATTAAAAAAAATGCAAGCACCAGTGCCAAGTCTAAGACTTGAACCCTAATGGATAGTTCCACCACAAAGAATCTAACCATCTGAGCTAGGCTCCACATATAGCATGCATGAAAAATGACTCGTATCGACATACATCCATGTATAGGAAAACACCCACTTTAACATGCATTGGAATTTTTATTTTATTATTCCTATTGGTATTTACAAATATAAACAACTATACAATAGTTAAACATAGCAAATTACATGTATTTTTAGTTCTACTTCTTGTATTATACTCCAAATATTCGTATTCATACAATCAAATATTACTAAATTATTTACAAAATATCTGCACAACAACACGCATCATCTTGTCTTCATGGACAATGGGTATACGCTCCCCGAAACTTTTATTGGCAGCCAGGTGATAGGGGCACAGATCTGGTGGAGGAGTTCACGTCTAAGGATGGCCCGATCATCACATCGTAGGATCAAATTAGGGAGGGTAAAAGCATCCAACTGTAGCCCCCCCATATCGGTCCAAACGTCTGGGCGGCCTTCCCGGCCACTGCCCGAAAATAAAATTGCCACCCAATCAGACCTCACAAACTCGGCCCAAGCATCCCCTAAAACTTCCGCCTCTTTCCTTTTTTAAATCCACGAGCTCAAAATAACAGCATGTCAAATCATACATGATTGAAAATATTCAAATGCGACAATAGTTCTAATTTAAATATTACAATCCAACTAAGTTTTTTAAAATAGTTCAAACTTGAATTCAATTACACATATGTTCTAGTAGTCCCCTTTAACCGCTCACAAATACTCAATAAAATCCTTCTTGAGCTGCTAATGAGTTGCTTGATGACAAATTTATTGATGCATTTGAACAAACTCGTTAAATGTGGCTGAATTCTGATCTGAAAGTTGGATATGATCACCCACGTTTTCAAATTCTAGACCCGCGGCAACATTTTCACCCTCATCCTCCACTATCATGTTGTGTGAGATCACACAACATGTCATCACCTCCCACAAGGTCTCTGGATCCCATTGTTTAGTAGGTCTACGAACAACTTCAATGGGCCCCGAGCACTCTGAATGCCCTCTCCACATCTTTTCTAACTCATTCTTGTCTTTGGGTAAAGTGAAATATTTTCTGACCAACTAGCTTAGAGATGGTCTTTGTTGGGGAACATAGTAATTCAAAAAAATTCCTACGATCACACAAGATCTATCTAGGAGAAGCACAACAACGAGACGGGAGAGTGTATCCACGTACCCTCGTAGACCGAAAGAGGAAGCGTTTAGTAACGCGATTGATGTAGTCGAATATGTTCACGATCCAACCGATCCAAGTACCGAATGTACGACACCTTCGTGTTCAGCACACGTTTGGCACGATGACGTCCCTCGAGCTCTTGATCCAGTAGAGGGTCGAGGGAGAGTTCCGTCAGCATAACAGCGTGGCGACGGTGTTGGTGATGTGATCTGCGCAGGGCTTCTCCTAAGCACTACGACAATATGACCAAGGTGGTAAACTATGGAGGGGGGCACCGCACATGACTAAGGGACAGTTGATGTGCTATGGGGTGCCCCCAGCCCCCGTATATAAAGATAAAGGAGGGGAGGAGGAGGCCGCCCCCTAGGGGCGAGCCAAGTGTGGGGAGTCTTACTAGGACTCCCAAGTCCTAGTAGGATTCCCCTTTCCTTTTTCCGGAGTGGGAAAGAGGGAAAGGGAGAGGGAGTAGGAAAGGGAAAGGGGGCGCCATCCCTCCCCTAGTCCAATTCGGACTCCAGGGGGGGGGGCTCCTCCCTTGGCGTGCCTCCTCTTCTCCCCGATGGCCCAATTGTTGGGGAGCGTAGTAATTTCAAAAAAATTCCTACGCACACGCAAGGATCATGTTGATGCATAGCAACGAGAGGGGAGAGTGTTGTCCACGTACCCTCGTAGACCGTAAGCGGAAGCGTTATGAAAATGCGGTTGATGTAGTCGTACGTCTTCATGATTCGACCGATCCAAGTACCGAACGTATGGCACCTCCGAGTTCAGCACGCGTTCAGCTCGATGACGATCCCCGGACTCCGATCCAGCAGGGTGTCGGGGATGAGTTCCGTCAGCACGACGGCGTGGTGACGATGATGATGTTCTACCGATGCAGGGCTTCGCCTAAGCACCGCAACGATATGACCGAGGTGGAATATGATGGAGGGGGCACCGCACACGGCTAAGGAACGATCACGAAGATCAACTTGTGTTGTTGTGCCTAGAGGTGCCCCCTGCCCCCGT
>NC_041389.1:313398123-313484010 GCF_002162155.2 Triticum dicoccoides | reverse complement strand
CCGGCCTAGAGGAGGGCGCGCCAAGGGGGGAGTCCTACTCCCACCGGGAGTAGGACTCCTCCTTTCCTTGTTGGAGTAGGAGAAGGGGAAAGAGGGGAGAGGAAGAAGGAAAAGGGGGCTGCGCCCCTTGTCCAATTCGGACCAGAGGGGGGGCGCAGGCCTCCTTCCTTTTGGCCTCTCTCCTCTATTCCCGTATGGCCCAATAAGGCCCATATACTACCCGACGAATTCCCGTAACTCTCCGGTACTCCGAAAAATACCTGAATCACTCGGAACCTTTCCGAACTTCGAATATAGTCGTCCAATATATCGATCTTTACGTCTCGACCATTTCGAGACTCCTCGTCATGTCCCTGATCTCATCCGGGACTCCGAACTCCTTCGGTACATCAAAACTCATAAACTCATAATATAACTGTCATCGAAACCTTAAGCGTGCGGACCCTACGGGTTCGAGAACAATGTAGACATGACCGAGACACGTTTCCGGTCAATAACCAATAGCGGAACCTAGATGCTCATATTGGCTCCCACATATTCTACGAAGATCTTTATCGGTCAAACCGCATAACAACTTTCGTTGTTCCCTTTGTCATCGGTATGTTACTTGCCCGAGATTCGATCGTCGGCATCTCAATACCTAGTTCAATCTCGTTACCGGCAAGTCTCTTTACTCGTTATGTAATGCATCATCCCGCAACTAACTCATTAGTCACATTGCTTGCAAGGCTTATAGTGATGTGCATTACCGAGAGGGCCCAGAGATACCTCTCCGACAATCGGAGTGACAAATCCTAATCTCGAAATACGCCAACTCAACATGTACCTTCAGAGACACCTGTAGAGCTCCTTTATAATCACCCAATTACGTTGTGACATTTGGTAGCACAAAAAGTGTTCCTCCGGTAAACGGGAGTTGCATAATCTCATAGTCATAGGAACATGTATAAGTCATGAAGAAAGCAATAGCAACATACTAAACGATCAAGTGCTAAGCTAACGGAATGGGTCATGTCAATCACATCATTCTACTAATGATGTGATCCCGTTAATCAAATGACAACTCATGTCTATGGTTAGGAAGCATAACCATCTTTGATTAATGAGCTAGTCAAGTAGAGGCATACTAGTGACATTAAGTTTGTCTATGTATTCACACATGTATCATGTTTCCGGTTAATACAATTCTAGCATGAATAATAAACATTTATCATGAAATAAGGAAATAAATAATAACTTTATTATTGCCTCTAGGGCATATTTCCTTCAGTCTCCCACTTGCACTAGAGTCAATAATCTAGTTCACATCGCCATGTGATTTAACACCAATATTCATATCTGTATATGATTAACACCCATAGTTCACATCGTCATGTGACCAACACCCAAAGGGTTTACTAGAGTCAATAATCTAGTTCACATCGCCTATGTGATTAACACCCAAAGAGTACTAAGGTGTGATCATGTTTTGCTTGTGAGAGAAGCTTAGTCAACAGGTCTATCACATTCAGAGCCGTATGTATTTTGCAAATATTCTATGTCTACAATGCTCTGTATGGATCTACTCTAGCTAATTGCTCCCACTTTCAATATGTATCCAGATTGAGACTTAGAGTCATCTCGATCGGTATAAAAGCTTGCACCGATGTAACTCTTTACGACGGGCTCTTTTATCACCTCCATAATCGAGAAATATTTCCTTAGTCCTCACTAAGGATATTCTTGACCAATGTTCTGTGATCTACTCCTAGATCACTATTGTACTCCCTTGCCAAATTTAGAGCAAGGTATACAATAGGTCTGATACATTGCATAGCATACTTTATAGAACCTATGACTGAGGCATAGGGAATGACTCTCATTCTTTTTTCTATTTTATGCCGTGGTCGGGATTTGAGTCTTACTCAATTTCATACCTTTGCAACACAGGCAAGAACTCTTTCTTTGACTGTTCCATTTTGAACGACTTCAAAATCTTGACAAGGTGTGTACTTATTGAAAAACTTATCAAGCGTCTTGATCTATCTCAATAGATTTTGATGCTCAATATGTAAGTAGCTTTACTGAGGTCTTTCTTTTAAAGAACTCCTTTCAAATACTCCTTTATGCTTTCCAGAAAAATTCTACATCTGATCAACAATATGTTACTCACATATATTTATCAGAAAGGCGGTAGTGCTCCCACTCACTTTATTGTAAATACAGGCTTCACCGCAAGTCTGTATAAAACTATATGCTTTGATCAACTTATCGAAGCGTATATTCCAACTCTGAGATGCTTGCACCAGTCCATAGATGGATCGCTGGAGCTTGCACATTTTATTAGTACCTTTAGGATTGACAAAACCTTCTGGTTGCATAATATACAACTCTTCTTTAAGAAAACCATTAAGGAATGCAGTTTTGACATCCATTTGCCAGATTTCATAAAATGTGGCAATTGCTAACATGATTCGGACAGACTTAAGCATCGCTACAGTTGAGAAAATCTCATTGTAGTCAACACCTTGAATTTGTCAAAAAACCTTTTTTGTGACAAGTCGAGCTTTGTAGATAGTAACACTACTATCAGCATCTGTCTTCCTCTTGAAGATCCATTTACACAATATGGCTTGCCGATCATCGATACAATATGGCTTGCCGATCATCGGGCAACTCCACCAAAGTCCACACTTTGTTCTCATACATGGATCCCATCTCAGATTTCATGGCCTCAAGCCATTTTGCGGAATCTGGGCTCATTATCACTTCCTCATAGTTCGTAGGTTCATCATGGTCTAGTAACATGACTTCTAGAACAGGATTACCATACCACTCTGGTGCGGACTGTACTTTGGAAGACCTACGAGGTTTTGTAGTAACTTGATCTGAAGTTTCATGATCATCATCATTAGCTTCCTCACTAATTGGTGTAGGAATCACTAGAACTGATTTCTGTGATGAACTACTTTCCAGTTCGGGAGAAGGTACAAATTACCTTATCAAGCTCTACTTTCCTCCCACTCACTTCTTTCAAGAGAAACTCCTTCTCTAGAAAGGATCCATTCTTAGAAACAAATGTTTTGCCTTCAGATCTGTGATAGAAGGTGTACCCAACAGTTTCCTTTGGGTATTCTATGAAGACGCACTTCTCCGATTTGGGTTCGAGCTTATCAGGTTGAAAACCTTTTTCATATAAGCATCGCAACTCCAAACTTTAAGAAACGACAGCTTAGGTTTACTGCTAAACCATAGTTCATACGGTGTCGTCTCAACGGATTTAGATGGTTCCCTATTAAACGTGAATGCAGCTGTCTCTAATGCATAACCCCAAAACGATAGTGGTAAACCGATAAGAGACATCATAGATCGCTCCATATCTAGTAAAGTACGATTACGATGTTCGGACACACCATTACATTGTGGTGTTCCAGGTGGCGTGAGTTGTGAAACTATTTCACATTGTTTCAAATGAAGACCAAACTCGTAACTCAAATATTCATCTCCACGATCAGATCGTAGAAACTTTATTTTTCTTGTTACGATGATTTTCCACTTCACTCTGAAATTCTTTGAACTTTTCAAATGTTTCAGACTTATGTTTCATCAAGTAGATATACCCATATCTGCTCAAATCATCTGTGAAGGTCAGAAAATAACGATACACGCCGCGAGCCTTAACACTCATCAGATCGCATACATCGATATGTATTATTTCCAATAAGTCAGTAGCTCGTTCCATTGTTCTGGGGAACGGAGTTTTAGTCATCTTGCCCAAAAGGCACGGTTCGCAAGCATCAAATGATTCATAACCAAGTGATTCCGAAAATCCATCTTTATGGAGTTTCTTCATGCGCTTTACACCGATATGACCCAAACGGCAGTGCCACAAATAAGTTGCACTATCATTATTAACTTTGCATCTTTTGGCATCAATATTATGAATATGTGTATCACTACGATCAAGATCCAACAAACTATTTTCATTGGGTGTATGACCATTTGAAGGTTTTATTCATGTAAACAGAATAACAATTATTCTCTGACTTTAAATGAATAACCATATTGCAATAAACATGATCAAATCATATTCATGCTCAAGCAAATGCCAAATAACATTTTTATTTAGGTTTAACACTAATCCCGAAAGTATAGGGAGTGTGCGATGATGATCATATCAATCTTGGAACTACTTCCAACACTCATCGTCACTTCCCCTTCAACTAGTCTCTGTTTATTCTGTAACTCCTGTTTCGAGTTACTAATCTTAGCAACCGAACAAGTATCAAATACTTAGGGGCTACTATAAACACTAGTAAGGCACACATCAATAACCTGTATATCAAATATACCCTTGTTCACTTTGCCATCCTTCTTATCCACCAAATATTCAGGGCATTTCCGCTTCCAGTGACCATTTCCTTTGCAGTGTAAGCACTCAGTTTCAGGCTTTGGTCCAGCTTTGGTCTTCTTCACGGGAGTGACAACTTGTTTGCCATTGTACTTGAAGTTTCCCTTTCTTTCCCTTTGCCCTTTTCTTGAAACTAGTGGTCTTGTCAATCATTAACACTTGATGCTCTTTATTGATTTCTACCTTCGTCGATTTCAACATCACGAAGAGCTCGAGAATCATTTTCGTCATCCCTTGCATACTATAGTTCATCACAAAGTTCTAGTAACTTAGTGATGGTGACTAGAGAATTCTGTCAATCACTATCTTTTCTGGAAGATTAACTCCCACTCGATTCAAGCGATTGAAGTACCCAGACAATCTGAGCACATGCTCAGTAGTTGAGCGATTCTCCTCCATCTTTTAGCTATAGAACTTGTTGGAGACTTCATATCTCTCAACTCGGGAATTTGCTTGAAATATTAACTTCAATTCCTGGAACATCTCATATGGTCCATGACGTTCAAAACGTCTTTGAAGTCCCGATTCTAAGCCGTTAAGCATGGTGCACTAAACTATCAAGTAGTCATCATATTAAGCTAGGCAAACGTTCATAACGTCTGCATCTGCTCCTGCAATAGGCCTGTCACCTAGCGGTGCATTAAGGACACAATTCTTCTGTCCAGCAATGAGGATAAACTTCAGATCACGGATCCAATCCGCATCATTGCTACTAACATCTTTCAACACAATTTTCTCTAGGAACATATCAAAATAAACATATGAAAGCAACAACGTGAGCTATTGATCTACAACATAATTTGCAAAAAAAACTACCAGGACTAAGTTCATGATAAATATAAGTTCAATTAATCATATTACTTAAGAACTCCCACTTAGACAGACATCTCTCTAGTCATCTAAGTGATCACGTGATCCAAATCAACTAAACCATGTCCGATCATCACGTGAGATGGAGTAGTTTTCAATGGTGAACATCACTATGTTGATCATATCTACTATATGATTCATGCTCGACCTTTCGGTCTCCGTGTTTCGAGGCCATATCTGTATATGCTAGGCTCGTCAAGTTTAACCTGAGTATTCCGCGTGTGCAACTGTTTTGCACCCGTTGTATTTGAACGTAGAGCCTATCACACCCGATCATCACGTGGTGTCTCAGCACGAAGAACTTTTGCAATGGTGCATACTCAGGGAGAACACTTCTTGATAATTAGTGAGAGATCATCTTAAAATGCTACCGACAAACTAAGAAAAATAAGATGTATAAAAGATAAACATCATATGCAATCAAAATATGTGACATGATATGGCCATGATCATCTTGCGCCTTTGATCTCCATCTCCAAAGTACTGTCATGATCTCTATCGTCACCGGCACGACACCATGATCTCCATCATCTTGATCTATATCAATGTGTCATCACATGGCCGTCTCGCCAACTATTGCTCTTGCAACTATTGCTATCGCGTAGCGATAAAGTAAAGCAATTATTTGCCGCTTGCATCTTATGCAATAAAGAGACATCCATAAGGCTATTGCCAGTTGCCGATAACTTCAACAAAACATGATCATCTCATACAACAACTTATATCTAATCACGTCTTGACCATATCACATCACAGCATGCCCTGCAAAAACAAGTTAGATGTTCTCTACTTTGTTGTTGCAAGTTTTACGTGGCTGCTATAGGCTGAGCAAGAACCGTTCTTACCTATGCATCAAAACCACAACGATAGTTCGTCAAGTTAGTGATGTTTTAACCTTCTCAAGGACCGGGCATAGCCACACTCGGTTCAACTAAAGTTGGAGAAACTGACACCCGCTAGTCACCTGTGTGCAAAGCACGGCGGTAAAACCAGTCTCGCGTAAGCGTACGCGTAATGTCGGTCCGGGCCGCTTCATCCAACAATACCGCCGAACCAAAGTATGACATGCTAGTAAGCAGTATGACTTATATCGCCCACAACTCACGTGTGTTCTACTCGTGCATATGACATCTACGCATAAAACAAGGCTCGGATGCCACTGTTGGGGAACGTAGTAATTTCAAAAAAATTCCTACGCACACGCAAGGATCATGTTGATGCATAGCAACGAGAGGGGAGAGTGTTTTCCACGTACCCTCGTAGACCGTAAGCGGAAGCGTTATGACAACGCGGTTGATGTAGTCTTACGTCTTCACGATCCGACCGATCCAAGTACTGAACGTACGACACCTCCGAGTTCAGCACACGTTCAGCTCGATGACGATCCCCGGACTCTGATCCAGCAGGGTGTCGGGGATGAGTTCCGTCAGCACGACCGTGTGGTGACGATGATGATGTTCTACCGACACAGGGCTTCGCCTAAGCACCACAATGATATGACCGAGGTGAAATATGGTGGAGGGGGGCACCGCACACGGCTAAGGAACGATCACGAAGATCAACTTGTGTTGTTGTGCCTAGAGGTGCCCCCCTGCCCCCGTATATAAAGGAGCAAGGGGGGGAGGTGGCCGGCCTAGAGGAGGGCGCGCCAAGGGGGGAGTCCTACTCCCATCGGGAGTAGGACTCCTCCTTTCCTTGTTGGAGTAGGAGAAGGGGAAAGAGGGGGAGAGGAACAAGGAAAAGGGGGCTGCGCCCCTTGTCCAATTCGGACCAGAGGGGGGGCGCAGGCCTCCTTCCTTTTGGCCTCTCTCCTCTATTACCTTATGGCCCAATAAGGCCAATTCAGGTAACTCTCCGGTACTCCCCGGCGAATTCCCGTAACTCTCCGGTACTCCGAAAAATACCCGAATCACTCGGAACCTTTCCGAACTCCGAATATAGTCGTCCAATATACCGATCTTTACATCTCGACCATTTCGAGACTCCTCGTCATGTCCCTGATCTCATCCGGGACTCCGAACTCCTTCGGTACATCAAAACTCATAAACTCATAATATAACTGTCATCGAAACCTTAAGCGTGCGGACCCTACGGGTTCGAGAACAATGTAGACATGACCGAGACACGTTTCCGGTCAATAACCAATAGCGGAACCTGGATGCTCATATTGGCTCCCACATATTCTATGAAGATCGTTATCGGTCAAACCGCATAACAACATACGTTGTTCCCTTTGTCATCGGTATGTTACTTGCCCGAGATTCGATCGTCGGTATCTCAATACCTAGTTCAATCTCGTTACCGGCAAGTCTCTTTACTCGTTATGTAATGCATCATCCCGCAACTAACTCATTAGTCATATTGCTTGCAAGGCTTATAGTGATGTGCATTACCGAGAGGGCCCAGAGATACCTCTCCGACAATTGGAGTGACAAATCCTAATCTCGAAATACACCAACTCAACATGTACCTTCGGAGACACCTGTAGAGCTCCTTTATGATCACCCAGTTACGTTGTGACGTTTGGTAGCACACAAAGTGTTCCTCCGATAAACGGGAGTTGCATAATCTCATAGTCATAGGAACATGTATAAGTCATGAAGAAAGCAATAGCAACATACTAAACGATCAAGTGCTAAGCTAACGGAATGGGTCATGTCAATCACATCATTCTACTAATGATGTGATCCCGTTAATCAAATGACAACTCATGTCTATGGTTAGGAAGCATAACCATCTTTGATTAATGAGCTAGTCAAGTAGAGGCATACTAGTGACATTAAGTTTGTCTATGTATTCACACATGTATCATGTTTCCGGTTAATACAATTCTAGCATGAATAATAAACATTTATCATGAAATAAGGAAATAAATAATAACTTTATTATTGCCTCTAGGGCATATTTCCTTCACCAATAAGGCCCAATTACTTCCACGGAGGCTTCCGGTAACCCCCCGGTACTCCGATAAAATACCCAAACCACTTGGAACCATTCCGATGTCCGAATACAACCTTCCAATATATGAATCATTACCTCTCGACCATTTTGATACTCCTCGTCATGTCCGTGATCTCATCCGGGACTCCGAACAAACTTCGGTCACCAAAACACATAACTCATAATACAAATCGTCATAGAACGTTAAGCGTGCGGACCCTACGGGTTCGAGAACTATGTAGACATGACCGAGACACATCTCCGGTCAATAACCAATAGCGGAACCTGGATGCTCATATTGGCTCCTACATATTCTACGAAGATCTTTATTGGCCAAACCGCATAACAACATATGTCATTCCCTTTGTCATCGGTATGTTACTTGCTCGACATTCGATCGTCGGTATCCTCATACCTAGTTCAATCTCGTTACTGGCAAGTCTCTTTAATCATTCCGTAATGCATCATCCCGCAAATAACTCAATAGTCATATTGCTTGCAAGGCTTATCATGATGTGCATTACCGAGAGGGCCCAGAGATACCTCTCTGATACACGGAGTGACAAATCCTAATCTTGATCTATGCCAACTCAACAAACACCTTCGGAGACACCTGTAGAGTATATTTATAATCACGCAGTTACGTTGTGATGTTTGATAGCACACAAAGTGTTCCTCCGGTATTCGGGAATTGCATAATCTCATAGTTAGAGGAATATGTATAAGTCATGAAGAAATCAATGGCAATAAAACTAAATGATCATTATGCTAAGCTAACGGATGGGTCTTGTCCATCACATCATTCTCTAATGATGTGATCTCGTTCATCAAATGACAACACATGTCTATGGTCAGGAAACTTAACCATCTTTGATTAACGAGCTAGTCAAGTAGACGCATACTAGGGACACTCTGTTTGTCTATGTATTCACACATGTACTAAGTTTCCGGTTAATACAATTCTAGCATGAATAATAAACATTTATCATGATATAAGGAAATATAAATAACAACTTTATTATTGCCTCTACGGCATATTTCCTTCAGTCTCCCACTTCACTAGAGTCAATAATCTAGTTCACATTGTCATGTCATTTAACACCAATAGTTCACATCTTTATGTGATTAGTTCACATCTCCATGTGACTAACACCCACAGGGTTTACTAGAATCAATAATCTAGTGTAGCGACCCGACCTAAATGGATCAAGTCTTTGTGCTCAAGTGTCATCCCTGGATCGGTATGCTGACACACACAGTACTCGAGGATTTATAACAGAGGTAAATCACATGTATAATGTAACGTAAATACTATTACCTCAATCCAAATAGCGGAAGTATTGTGGATTCCCATCAACACCAACAACAAAGTTGAGTGTAGATATCGTAACCCTAACGTATCAGTTACTCGTCGTAAGAATCTTACAACATGAGACGTTGCAGCCATGTAGGTTAGTACGTTGAATGTACTGGCAAGTTCACACTATAGAGCAATGCTGAATTATGGCTATCACTACATGCATATTTGGCTGGTGGAGGCTCTAAGTTTAATTTTGCATAAAGCTAATTTTTCCCTACAAGAAAGGAATATATTTTATGTAACTACAAAGTTTGTTGAAATTATTGAGAAGGTAACCCCAACTCAAACCCAAATCATTAATAACCCAACAATTTCATTAAATAGAGTGATGAGATCAACATAATAATTCAAGTACCAGATACTCAAGATGTCCATAATCGGGGACACGGCTAACCATGATTAGTTTATACACTCTACAGAGGTTTGCGCACTTTTCCCCACAAGACTCGATCTCCTCTGTTGAATTTTTCGCACTACATGATGTTTGAGAAATGGATGACCGAGACACAGTCTTTCAGAAGCATTAACTCTTTATGATGGGTAGATAGTACCATCTACATCCCCTACATCTGCTAGTCTACCACTGAAAGAGGTCACACAACATACTCAACTATGCCAGAGCCCATAATGGCTTGTGGCTGCACACGGAAGTTTCTAGCATGAATAATCTTATGATCCCTTTGAGCCTGGGTGGCAAACCATAGGATGATCACACGGGTTCCCCATGATCTCCTTGGACAACACTTGTATATCCCCAGGTGTCCGGGCAATCCACTGGTGACCCCAGGGTGCCCCAACCAATCCACCCAGATGTGTATTGAAGTAGCCACCTTAAGTTTCCCTTAGTTAAATATAACTCTCACATCTTTCATGAATCTCACAAACCAATCCACGTCTACGAGCATAGCATAGCAGTATAAGCATAACGTAGTAACACCCAGGGGTTTGAATGTAAGACAGTAGGTTCCTACCTCATCAACTACTTCCCAAATACCCACATGTTAACACATCCTACTCATGCAATGTTTGAGGGTGAAACTAATGCATAAAAACTGGGTATGAAAAATATGATCAAAATGTGAACTTTCCTTGTACAGTTGATGAAGATGATTCGCACTCATAACTCCTGATAGTTCTACTCATCACACTTCGGTCAATCTATCGTAAGCAAACAATTGCATACATAATCACTCATGCAAAAGAATCGAAGAAAAGGTCTCGGAAAACTTCGAAAACAAGCAGACAACTCTTGCATCAGAAAACAATTTCTAACAATACCAAAATTAAGTGAATTTGGCCTTATCAGAAAGTTTAGGCCAAGAGCTTCAATTAGCAAAAAGAATCAATTAAATCGGAGTTATAAAACTCAAGTTATGAACAAATGAAATTTGAATTCAAATCTTCTTGAAAACAAATTTTAAACTTTCAAAAATATGGTTAAGTTGGTTATATGGATAGAGGGGATCATAATGATGAAGTGGACGTTGGTTTCGTTGGATTTGGACAAACGGTATAAAAGTTGTGTTAGTTTAAAAATCAGGGGCTAATCTGCAAAGAAAAATATTCACAAACGGGTCCCTGGTGAAAATAAAATAGAAAAAGAAAAATCTATCGGACGAACGTCTGCCACGAAAACCTAACGAACAAAACCGTTCACTTCGAAGACCTAACCTAGCGAACGTTCACTATTTAGATAAAAACGTTTCGAAAATATATAAAAAACAAAACCAATCTAATCGTGGACCGTTGGATGGAGATCGAATTGCCGAGAGGGGATGGGGCGTTACCGCGGCAGCGAGGAAGACGGCGGCGGCGGCGAGGATCTGGTCGGGGCGGCGGCTCCAGCGGTCGTTGAGGCCGGCGAAGGGGTCGGGGAGGGGCGGCGCGGTGCGGCGGAGTCGATGCGGGGGTCGGCAGCGGTCGACGACGACGAGGGCGGCGGCTGCGGCTTCCGGTGGCGGCGATGGCGGTGGCGGTGAGATGCGGTGATGGCGGCGCAATGCAAGGAGGGAGAGAGAGAGGCCAGGGCCGGTATTTAAGGAGGCGGTGACCTCGAGTGCGTGGAGGAGGGGGCAAGGCGGCGGAGGAGTCCGGAGGCGGCACAGCCTCCGATGGTGGCGCGACAGCGTGCCCAAGCAGGATTCCCGCTCGGGGAAGGAGACAGCGACGCGTTGGGCGCTGGCCTGCGGCCTGGCCCGGTTTGCTGGGCCGGCCTAGTTCGGCTACGGCTTTTTTTTAAATAATTTCACAACCAAGAAAAGAACGATAAAATAAAATATACTATAGGCATATAATATATCGTAATTTTCAGAAAAAGATTTTCTTTAACAAGAACATTTTTCCAACGTCAAATAAAATCCAAAGGGACTTTAAAATTGATTCTTTTAAACTTCCAACTCATATTTCATATGATTTGAAGAAGTCATTTTATCTTCTCTCATGAAAATCATTGAGTCGCATAAAGTTTCTTAATTTGAAATATTTCCAAATGGAATTCAAATCTTTTCAAAACCCTTTTCATTTATTTAAATGGAAGAAGTCATGTCATCTTCTCTCTAGGGTTTTATGATGAAATGAATTTGAATACATGGAGATCATAAATGCAAATGAAAGTTTGGGAAAGTCCTTTTTATTCCCTCTCATTTAACTATCATAAAGTTTCAAATTTCACTCAATTTCACACAAGCAACCACACCATAATCAAATAATCAATCAAAACTGTTTGTTTAATATAACATTCCAAAATTTAGAATTTTGGGATGTTACAAACCTACCACCCTTAAAATGAATCTCGCCCTCGACATTCGTAGAGGCTAGAAAGAAATAGGTTAGGTTCGGGGGTCTTCTCAAAATCCATCGATCGTCGCAGAGGGTCTGGGGTGCTACCACCCTTAGAAGCACGGTTAAGGTTCCATCAAAACTCATATATTTCATCCTTATTGTTAACAGGGATAGTGAGGGAGTCCTGGACTAGGGGGTGTCCGGATAGCCGAACAATCATCATCAGCCGGACTCCAAGACTATGAACATACAAGATTGAAGACTTCGTCCCGTGTCCGGATGGGACTTTCCTTGGCGTGGAAGGCAAGCTTGGCGATACGAATATGTAGATCTCCTACCATTGTAACCGACTCTGTAACCCTAGCCCTCTCCGGTGTCTATATAAACCGGATGGCTTTAGTCCGTAGGACGAACAACAATCATACCATAGGCTAGCTTCTAGGGTTTAGCCTCCTTGATCTCGTGGTAGATCTACTCTTGTAACACACATCATAAATATTAATCAAGCAGGATGTAGGGTTTTACCTGCATCAAGAGGGCCCGAACCTGGGTAAAACATCGTGTCCCTTGTCTCCTGTTACCATCCGCCTAGACGCACAGTTCGGGACCCCCTACCCGAGATCCGCCAGTTTTGACACCGACATTGGTGCTTTCATTGAGAGTTCCTCTGTGTCGTCACCGATAGGCTCGTTGGCTTCTTCGATCATCAACAATGACGCAGTCCAGGGTGGGACCTTCCTCCTCGGACAGATGTTTGTATTCGGCGGATTTGCACTGCGGGCCAATCCGCTTGGCCATCTGGAGCAGATCGAAAGCTACGCCCCTGGCCGTCAGGTCAGATTTGGAAGTTTGAACTTCACGGCTGACATCCGCGGGGACTTGATCCTCGATGGATCTGAGCCACCGCCGAGCGTGCCGCACTGTCACGATGGGCATGATTTAGCTCTGCAGCCGGACAGTATCCTGGAGGCCGCACTCGAGTCCGCTCCGATCTTCAATTTGGAGCCGGCTGCGCAGATCGAGGACGGATGGCTAGACACCGCCTCGGGGGCTGCAACCTCTACGGCGATAAAGCCGAACACTGATCTTGTCCCTCATGAAGCCAGTGACTCCGAGGTGCCGGACTCCTCGCCGGACTCCGAGCCTCCCGCGCCCCCTCCAATCGAATCCGGTTGGGGGCCGATCATGGAGTTCACCACTGCGGACATCTTTCAACACTCACCTTTCGGCGACGTCTTGAGTTCGCTAAAGTATCTCTCGTTATCAGGAGAGCCCTGGCCGGACTACGGTCAGGATGATTGGGATGCGGACGACGAAGAAATTCAAAGCCCACCCACCACCCACTTAGTAGCCACTGTCGACGATCTAACCGACATGCTAGACTACGACTCCGAAGACATCGACGGTATGGACGACGATGCCGGAGACGACCAAGAACCAGCGCCTACCGGGCACTGGAAAGCCACCTCATCATATGACATATACATGGTGGATATCCCAAAGGATGGGAATGGCGAAGGAACATCGGAGGATGACCCCTCCAAGTAACAGCCCAAGCGCCGACGTCAGCGGCGCCGCTCTAAATCCCGCCACAGCAAGAATGAAGATTCCGGCACCGGAGATAATAACACACCAGACAGTGCCGAAGATAACCCACTCCAGCAAGATTCAGCGCAGGAGGACGGAGACGCCAGCCCTCATGAGAGAGCGGCAGAAGAAGAGGTAGAGGATTATATGCCTCCCTCCGGAGACGAGGCAAGCTCGACGACGACGAATTCGTCGTGCCTGAGGATCCCGTCGAACAAGAGAGTTTTAAACGCAGGCTTATGGCCACGTCAAACAACCTCAAGAAAAAGCAGCAACAGCTTAGAGCTGATCAAGATATGCTAGCCGACAGATGGACTGAAGTCCTCGTGGCCGAAGAGCATGAGCTCGAACGCCCCTCCAAAAGTTACCCTAAACGCAAGCTGTGCCCCCGATTAGAGGAGGAGGCGTATGAACTTGCATCACCAGTAGACAATACGGCTGACCGACCACCCCGTGGTCGCGACAGAGAGGCCCCTAGGCCCTTCACTAGAACCGTACCCCGGCATCGCTCGAAAAGCACAAGGCCACAGAGGAACGCTCCGGACTTGCAAGATATATTGGAGGATAAGGCAAGACAATCAAGATCGATCTATGGATCACGTGGGCGCCCCATGATACGTGACGACAACCGTCGCGCCAGACACAGTAAGTCTGGCCGGGCCGAACAAAATAGACAAAGCTCTTTTGAGCTCCGTCGTGATATCGCCCAGTACAGAGGCGCCGCACACCCACTATGCTTCGCAGATGAAGTAATGGATCATCAAATCCCCGAAGGGTTTAAACCCGTGAACATTGAATCCTACGATGGCACAACAGACCCCGCGGTTTGGATCGAAGACTATCTCCTTCACATCCACATGGCCCGCGGTGATGATCTTCACGCCATCAAATATCTCCCACTCAAGCTTAAAGGACCAGCCCGGCATTGGCTTAACAGCTTGCCAGCAGAGTCAATCGAGAGTTGGGAAGATCTGGAAGCCACATTTCTCGATAACTTCCAAGGCACGTATGTGCGACCACCAGATGCTGATGACCTAAGCCACATAATTCAGTAGCCAGACGAATCGGCCAGACAATTCTGGACACGGTTCTTAACCAAGAAAAAACAAATCGTCGACTGTCCGGATGCGGAGGCCCTCGCGGCCTTCAAGCATAACATCCGCGACGAGTGGCTTGCCCGGCACCTGGGACAGGAAAAGCCGAAATCCATGGCAGCCCTCACTTCACTCATGACCCGCTTCTGCGCGGGTGAGGACAGCTGGCTAGCATGCAGCAACAACCTCAGCAAAAATTCTGGCAGTCCGGATTTCAAGGACCGTAATGGCAGGTCGCGTCGCAACAAAAACAAATGCCGCATTAACTGCGATAATAGCGAAGATACGACAGTCAATGCCGGATTCAGAGGCTCTAAACCCGGTCAGCGGAAAAAGCCATTCAAAAGAACTACTCCGGGTCCGTCCAATTTGGACCGAATACTCGACCGCTCGTGCCAGATACACGGCACCCCCGAAAAGCCAGCCAACCACACCAACAGGGATTGTTGGGTATTCAAGCAGTTAGGCAAGTTAATTGCCAAAAACAATGACAAGGGGATGCATAGCGATGACGAGGAAGAGACCCGACCGCCGAACAATAGAGGACAGAAGGGTTTCCCCCCATGGGTGCGGACGATGAACACAATATACGCAACGCACATACCCAAAAGGGAGCGGAAGTGTGCACTCAGGGATGTATACGCGATGGAGCCAGTTGCCCCGAAGTTCAATCCATGGTCCTCCTGCCCTATCACTTTTGACCGAAGGGACCACCTCACCAGCATCCGCCACGGCGGATTCGCCGCATTGGTTTTAGACCCAATCATCGATGGATTTCACCTCACCAGAGTCCTGATGGACGGTGGCAGCAGCCTGAACCTGCTTTATCAGGATACAGTGTGCAAAATGGGCATAGACCCCTCAAGGATTAAACCTACCAAGACAACCTTTAAAGGCGTCATACCAGGTGTAGAAGCCAATTGTACAGGCTCAGTTACAATGCAAGTGGTCTTCAGATCCCCGGATAACTTGCGAAGCGAGGAGTTAATCTTCGACATAGTTCCGTTCTGCAGCGGCTATCATGCCCTGCTCGAACATACCGTGTTCGCAAAGTTCAACGCGGTGCCGCACTACGCATACCTCAGGCTCAAGATGCCAGGCCCTCGAGGAGTCATCACAGTCAACGGAAACACTGAACGTTCTCTCCGAACGGAGGAACATACAGCGGCTCTCGCGGCAGAAGTACAGTGCAGCCTCTTAAGGCAATTCTCGAGTCCGGCCATTAAGCGACCAGACACGACCAAACGCGCCTGGAGTAACCTACAACAAGACCACCTGGCATGTTCCGAGCATGCATAGCAGTGCGGCCCCAACCTCAGCCCCTGCCAAATTTCAAGACAGGTCCTTCGCGTACACAACTACGCTTTGGAGATACCATGGGCATGGGGAGAGGGGCATGACCACGATAGGCCCAGAATGCGGCTCAACCACACCAGGGGCTCTCAAGTGTGTCGTTCTTTTTTTTCTTTTTCCTTTTTATTTTTACCCACATGACTCCGTTCGTCAGAGGCCCTGTCCGGCAGCAGACCAGCCGAACTCACGATGCAACAGCCAGGGAAGGAGAAAGGCTACAACGAATATCCAGGTGGTCTCCATTATGAGCATTAAATCTGTTTTATGCACCATTCCGCAGCCTACCCTTGGAGGGGGACATATTTAATAGTCCCATCCCTTGCTTATCGCACCATTTGTATCGTTCTGCACTTACAACAGTTTTTCTTGAATAAGTAATGCAGCACCTTTTTGCTTCCAATTGCATTTCTTTCTTATACATATGTTCATTTATGACATGTTGCATCCGTACATTTTGGTACGGCTAAATACACCAGGGGCTTATGTTTCCCGCATCATGGTGTGATAAGTCCGAACACTTTCACAAGTGCGGCACCCCGAACTTATAACATTATATGCATCGGCTCCGAATCATGTCTTGGGTCAATAGTTGGGTTTGCCCGGCTCCCATGTTTTGGTACCTTACATTCCATTGTATCGGCTAAGGTAGCACTGGGAGAACCACTGCGATTGCGCCCTAGTTGAGCTGGGCGAGTGCCTCAGTGGAGAAAGCTAAAACTGACCGTCATGATGAGGCGAGAGCTGGTCGCTGTTCGCGAGGTTTTTTGCGAGTCCCTAAAGACTTATGCCGCTTAGAGCGAGGAGCTGGCTTTGTCCGGCCCAGGCGTGGATAGCGCCCCAAATTCGGCCTTCCGAAGACTAGGGGCTTCGCCGAAATTTAAAATTATAGAATTCTATGGCTAAGTGAGAGTGTTCAAGCACTATAAGTCCGGTTGCCTTGTTCGTTGTGTTGAACGCCTCCCTAGATGGACCCAAATATGGGAACAAGAGTGCTCAAATTTATCCCGAACACCCCAGCACTCGTGGCATGGGGGCTGAAGCCGACGACTTGCCATCTCTCAGATTTGATAAATAGCCGCACAGAAGGTAATATTTTAAATTAAAAAGCGTTGCTTAGCGCATATGAACTAAGTTTTCAGCGCACAGGATAACAAAATGCGAGTCTACTCAAATATTACATCTTTGGAGCACTCGCCCGCAATAGTGCGGGCACCCTTCAGCACACTCTTGTAATACATCTCGGGCGTGCGATGCTCCTTACCCTGCGGTGGCGCGTCCGTCACAAGCTTCTGAGCATCCATCTTGCCCCAGTGCACCTTTGCGCGGGCAAGGGCCCGACGGGCACCTTCAATACAGGCGGAGTGCTTGATGACTTCAACCCATGGACACGCATCCACCAGCTGCTGCACCAGGCCGAAGTAGCTCCCAGGCATGGCCTCCTTCGGCCACAGCCGAACTATGAGGCCCTTCATGGCCTGTTCGGCCGCCTTGTGGAGCTCGACCAGCTGCTTCAGCTGGTCGCTAAGGGGCACCGGATGTCCGGCCTCAGCATACTGAGACCAGAAGACCTTCTCCGTCGAGATCCCCTCCTCGGCCCGGTAGAACGCGGCAGCATCGGACACGCTGCGAGGAAGATCTGCGAATGCTCCTGGAGAGCTCCGAATTCGGGTAAGCGACAAGTAATTAACACTTACATGCTTACTTTGCATGAAAAATGCCTTACCCGCTGCTATTTTCTTCAATGCCTCGATTTCTTGGAGGGCCTTGTAGGCTTCAGCCTTAGCGGCTTTGGCAGTCTCAAGAGCCGTTGCAAGCTCAGACTCTCGAGTCTTCGAGTCACGCTCCAGGCTCTCATGTTTTTTCACGAGATCCTGGAGCTCTTGCTGTACCTCCGCCACCCGCGCCTCCTGCTTCTCTCGCTCGGTGCGCTCCGCGGCCGCATTACGTTCGGCCGCGTCCACCGCCTCCTTCAGGGTAGCCACCTCGTTAGTGGCCCCTGCAATACCCACGTTATCCTTGTCATTCTTCTTGCAACCAAAATCCTTTTCTATAAGGTACAATTTTAATAAGGTGTTACTCACCTTCCTTGTCCTCGAGCTGCTTCTTGGCACGGCCGAGCTCGTTCTCGGACCGCTCGAGGCTTTGCTTCAAAGTATTGACCTCCGCAGTCAGTGCGGCAGAGGTCAGCAACGCAGCCTCCAATCCCATATTGACATATTTTTTATGACTCCTGCGTATATCTTTTTAGATCCTCAGTCCGGCTTTTCTTTGTGAACACCGAACCGAGCATCAGGGGCTACTGTCTATGCGGTACTATTTTACATATATCAAAATTCTTACCTCAAAGCCTGTTAGAAGGCTGCTGCAGGCTTCGGTCAGCCCGCTCTTGGCGAGCTGAACCTTCTGAATCACCGCACTCATAACAGTGCAGTGTTCCTCTTCGATGGAGGCGCCATTGAGCACCTCCAGCAAGCTATCCGGCGCCTCCGGTTGGACGGAGGCTGCCGGCGTCACGGTCTTGCCCTTCTTACGAAGGGGCCGCCTGCCGGACCCCGGAGCCACTATGGGTTCCGGGGCCGAGTCCGGTGCAAAGTCCGGGAGGTTGTCCTGCGACACCTCCGGGCCTCCTCCTCCTGGTGGGTCCCTTCCTGGGATCCCACCTCGGCATCGTCCGCATCACGGGGGTTGGAGGCGATCGGAAGAGAATCCATATCCGACGCACCTAAGGACCCGCTCGACGAAGCGGGAAGATCGTCCTTGGGCGGACTGCAGGGTTGTATGCGGCGTTAGAAAGACATTGTGTGGCAAAAAAGAAAAACCATGAAGTTATTCGGGAGTCCGAATACTTACGATCTCGCCAGGGGCTTGGCCCTTGGAGGCCAGACCTTGTCGTCGTCACTGGCGTTGGCAGAGTAGTCCGGGGAAAGAGTTTTTCCCTTCTTGGACCCTTCGACCTCCCTCGTTGGGGAGGCCTTCCTTTTCTTCCCTCCCCCGCGGGGGAGAGGCTTTCTTCTCCTCCTCCTCACCTTTGTGAGAGGAGTCGGCCTCGGAGTCATCATCCGATAACACCTGAAAACGGGAACTCTTCCGTGTCCCCGTGGCCTTCTTCTTGGCCTTCTTCTCCGGCACCACGTGGGGTGCCGGAGCCAGCAACCCCGTTAGGCGGGCGCCCGCTGGGTCCTCTGGCAATGGGGTCGGACAGATAGTCTGCTCGGCCTTCGCCAGCCAGCCCTGTCAAAGGAGAGGGAGTTTAGATCCTGCATAGAGTCAAACTATGGAAAACAAGCGTCCTGTAAAGGACAAAATCACTTACCTCGTCAGCCGGACGCTGCGAGCTGAATCCGCGATCTTCGGTAGCGGATGCGGGAGCCTCGGCGCCCTAGAATAGCACCTTCCAGACATCTTCGTACGTAGTGTCGAAGAGCCCGCTCAAAGTCTGGTGCTGCACTAGATCGAACTCCCACATGTTGAAGCCCCGTCGTTGGCACAGGAGGATCCGGCGGATGAGCATGACCTGGACTACGTTGACAAGCTTGAGCTTCTTGTCCACTAGCTTTTGGACGCAGGCTTGGAGTCCGGTCAGCTCCTCCGAATCACCCCAAGTCCGGCCGCTCTCTTTCCAGGAGGTGAGCCGTGTGGGGATGCCAGATCCGAATTCGGGGGCCGCTGCCCATTCGGGGTCACGCGTCTCGGTGATGTAGAACCACCCCGATTGCCACCCCTTAATGGTTTCCACAAAAGTGCCCTCAAGCCAAGTAACGTTGGACATCCTGCCCACCATGGCGCCTCCGCACTCCGCTTGGCTGCCCTTCACAACCTTCGGCTTGACACTGAAGGTCTTGAGCCACAAGCCGAAGTGGGGCTGGATGCAGAGGAAGGCCTCACACACGACGATAAACACTGAGATGTTGAGGATGAAATTCGGGGCCAGATCATGGAAATCCAAGACGTAGTAGAACATGAGCCCCCGGATAAAGGGATGGAGTGGGAAGCCCAGTCCGCGGAGGAAATGGGTAAGAAATACTACCCTCTCATGGGGCCTGGGGGTGGGGATGAGCTCTCCCTCGTCGGGGAGCCGATCCGCGATGTTGCTGGATAAATATCCGGCGCTGCGCAGCTTCTGGATGTGCCCCTCCGTGACGGAGGAGGCCATCCACTTGCCTCCCGCTCCGGACATAGTTGGAGAGGGTTGAGGTGAGATGTGCGGACTTGGGCGCTGGAGCTCGAGTTCGCGGAGATGGATAAGCTAAGGAGGAAGAAGGTGCAGGTAAAAGGGTTGGATCTTTATCCCCTTATATGGGCGGACAAAAACATGTGTCCCCACCGGCCTGATAAAACTCGCTTATCTCCCAAGCGCCGCAATGAATGGTGCGGTTGGGTTACCCACGTCCGTATTGATGGGAATCCTGGAATAAGGGGAACACGATCTCTGCTTCGACAAGACGTGCCAAGGAAACCGCTTCGCTAAACGCGCTGAGGTGGTACAATAAAAATAATTCGAGTAAAGGCTTGGTAGTGGTGTGACGTCACGCCACCAAAAACGTCAGCAGATTGAACTTGTGTAATATTATTTTCTCTACGGTGGTACGTGGAATTTATTTTTAAGAGCCGGACACTATCCTGGTGTTCACAATCTTCTATAAATTATTCGGAGGAGGAACCCGCCTTGCAATGCCGAAGACAATATGCGCGCCGGACTCGTCGTCATTGAAGCCTGGTTCAGGGGCTACTGAGGGAGTCCTGGACTAGGGGGTGCCTGGATAGCCTAACTATCATCATCGGCCGGACTCCAAGACTATGAAGATACAAGATTGAAGACTTCGTCCCGTGTCCGGATGGGACTTTCCTTGGCGTGGAAGGCAAGCTTGGCGATACGGATATGTAGATCTCCTACCATTGTAACTGACTCTGTGTAACCCTAGCCCTCTCCGGTGTCTATATAAACCGGATGGCTTTAGTCCGTAGGACGAACAACAATCATACCATAGGCTACCTTCTAGGGTTTAGCCTCCTTGATCTCGTGGTAGATCTACTCTTGTAACACACATCATCAATATTAATCAAGCAGGACGTAGGGTTTTACCTCCATCAAGAGGGCCCGAACCTGGGTAAAACATCATGTCCCTTGTCTCCTGTTACCATCCGCCTAGATGCACAGTTCGGGACCCCCTACCCGAGATCCGCCGGTTTTGACACCGACAAATAGTCTTCTGAGATCTTCAGGATAATTCCTTCTGTGGCACTTCCGGTAGTGGCATAACCTTTTCCGAAATTCTTCTGTCCTTTTATCTTAGCAAGGTCCTTGATGTCTACTACACAACCTTCTTCTTGTAGACATTGTTGAGCCTGCAAGTGCACAGGTTTGTAGGACAGTAGCAAATTTCCCTCAAGTGGATGACCTAAGGTTTATCAATTCGTAGGAGGTGTAGGATGAAGATGGTCTCTCTCAAACAACCCTGCAACCAAATAACAAAGAGTCTCTTGTGTCCCCAACACACCCAATACAATGTTAAATTGTATAGGTGCACTAGTTCGGCGAAGAGATGGTGATACAAGTGCAATATGGATAGTAGATATAGGTTTTTGTAATCTGAAAATATAAAAACAGCAAGGTAACTAATGATAAAAGTGAGCGTAAACGGTATTTCAATGGTAGGAAACAAGGCCTAGGGTTCATACTTTCACTAGTGCAAGTTCTCTCAACAACAATAACATAGATAGATCATATAACAATCCCTCAACATGCAACAAAGAGTCACTCCAAAGCAACTAATAGCAGAGAACAAACGAAGAGATTATGGTAGGGTACGAAAACACCTCAAAGTGATTCTTTCGGATCAATCTATTCAAGAGTTCGTACTAGAATAACACCTTAAGACACAAATCAACCAAAACCCTAATATCACCTAGATACTCCATTGTCACCTCAAGTATCCGTGGGCATGATTATACGATATGCGTCACACAATCTCAAATTCATCCAACCAACACAAAGTACTTCAAAGAGTGCCCCAAAGTTTCTACCGGAGAGTCAAGAAAACGTGTGCCAACCCCTATGCATAGGTTCATGGGAGGAACCCGCAAGTTGGTCACCAAAACATACATCAAGTGGCACGTGATATCCCATTGTCACCACAGATAAACACGGCAAGACATACATCAAGTGTTCTCAAAGTAAAGACTCAATCCGATAAGATAACTTCAAGAGGGAAACTCAATTCATCACAAGAGAGTAGAGGGGGAGAAACATCACAAGATCCAACTATAATAACAAAGCTCGCGATACATCAAGATCGTGCCATAGAGAGAACACGAGAGAGAGAGAGATCAAACACATAGCTACTGGTACATACCCTCAGCCCCGAGGGTGAACTACTCCCTCCTCGTCATGGAGAGCGCCGGGATGATGAAGATGGTCACCGGTGATGGGTTCCCCCTCCGGCAGGGTGCCGAAACGGTCTCCCGAGAGGTTTTTGGTGGCTACAGAGGCTTGCGGCGGCGGAACTCCCGATCTATCTTGATATTCGATGTTTTTAGGGTACGTAGGCATATATAGGCGAAAGAAGTCGGTCGGGAGGTGCTCGAGGGGCCCACAAGACAGGGGGCGTGCCCTACAGGGGGGCTCCTATCTCGTGGCTGCCTTGAGTATCTTCTGATGTAAACCCCAAGTCTCCAGGATCATATTCTTCCAAAAAATCATGCTGCCGAAGGTTTCATTCCGTTTGGACTTCGTTTGATATTCCTTTTCTTTGAAATACTGAAACAGGCAATAAAACAGCAATATGGGCTGGGCCTCCGGCTAATAGGCTAGTCCCAAAAGTAATATAAAAGTGTATAATAAAGCCCGTAATCATTCAAAATAGATAATAAAATAGCATGAATGCTTCATAAATTATAGATACGTTGGAGACGTATCAGCATCCCCAATCTTAATTCCTACTCGTCCTCGAGTAGGTAAATGATACAGAAAGAATTTATGAAGTGTGAATGCTAGAGGTGCACAAGTTTGATCAATGATAATTTCAATCACCTTTTCTAGCATGATAATATGTCATAACAGTAGTTCATCTCATAAAACTTCTCACGATAAAGTAACAAGCAATTCACATGTCAAAGCATAGACCATAAACTTTCTTGAAAACTAGCAAACTTCATTCTCAGTCATCAAACAATTGCAATTCATCTTATTTTCAGGAATAGCAAACTCCACATACTCAACTATCATATAGTCTTCTACAATTGCTAACACTCACGCAATACTAATGGTTATGGAGTTTCAATCGGACACTGAGAAAGATAGGGGCTTATAGTGTTGCCTCCCAACGTATTCACCTTTGGGTGATGTCAACAATAATAGTTCATGCTAGCTTACATCCAATTGGATATATATATATCAAGATCTTCCCAACACGAGGTGCTTGCCAAAGGATAAAATGAAAAAGGGAAAGGTGGAGATCACCTTGACTCTTGCATAAAGTTAAAGGCATAAAGTAAAAGATAGGCCCTTCGCAGAGGGAAGCAGAGGTTGTCATGCGCTTTTAGGGTTGGATGCACAAAATCTTAATGCGAATGAACGTCACTTTATATCGCCACTTGTATATGGACCTTTATTATGCAGTCCGTCGCTTTTATTGCTTCCATAACAAGATCGTATAAAGCTATTTTCTTCACACCAAAAGATCATACATATTTACAGAGCAATTTTTATTGCTTGCACCGATGACAACTTACTTGAAGGATCTTACTCAATCCATAGGTAGATATGGTGGACTCTCATGGCAAAAACTGGGTTTAAGGATATTTGGAAGCACAAGTAGTATCTCTACTTGGTGCAAGGAATTTTGGCTAGCATGAGGGGGAAAGGCAAGCTCAACATGTTTGAATGATCCATGACAATGTACTTTAACTGAGATGTCTGAAAACATAAACCATTACGTTGTCTTCCTTGTCCAACATCAACTCTTTAGCATGTCATACTTAATGAGTGCTATCAATTATAAAAGATGTCTAGGATAGTGTATTTATATGTGAAACCACTCTTCCTTAAATATTCTTTCATGAATTGTTCAAATGACCAATACAACGCTTGCTAACCTTCAATAAATTTACAACCTCTACTTCTTAGATGTGAAGTCACAACTCCCCAAGGGATAAGCAAATGAGACATATATAATTTCAGATTTATGACAATCAACTCATTCAACCATTTACTCATAGGATATAAGTGAAGCACACGAGTAAATTGACAAACTACTCCAAAAAGATATAAGTGAAGATCAATGAGTAGCTAAATAATTATGTAACTATGTGAAGACTCTCTCTCATTAAAGAATTTTAGATCTTGGTATTGTATTCAAGCAGCAAGCAAAACAAAATAAAATGACATTGCAAGGATAGCACAACTCATGTGAAGAAGCAAAAACTTTAGGCTCAACCGATACTAACCGATAGTTGTTGAAGAAGGAAGGTGGGATGCCTACCGGGGCATCCCCAAGCTTAGATGCTTGAGACTTCTTGAAATATTATCTTGGGGTGCCTTGGGCATCCCCAAGCTTGAACTTTTGTGTCTCCTTAATTCCTCTCATATCATGGTTTCTCTATTTCTCAAAACCTTCATCCACAACAAACTCAACAAGAACTCGTGAGATAGGTTAGTATAAACCAATGCAAAACCTTATCATTTTGTACTGTAACAAATCACTTAAAATTATTATTCAACATTTCATACTAAATGCCTATGCATATTTAATACTCCTATCCTCAAATAGAATCATTAAACAAGCAAACATATGCAAACAATGCACACATAATAGCAATCTGCCAAAACAGTACAGTCTGTAAAGAATGCAGGAGTATAAATACTTACCTAACTCCAAAAATTATGAAATAAAATTCCCACTGTAGTAAATTTATCAGAGCTCATTATTCAAAAAGTTTCAACATTATATCATGCTCTGACTTTTCTAGGGAATTTTTGCAACATCGGTAAACTTTCTGTTTTCAAACAGCAACATATATACTAGCAAAATAAGCATGGTAAAGGCTATCCTTGACCTTTTTATTGAAACTAAAAATAAAAAAAACTAATCTAAATAACAGCAATCAAACACTAACAAAAGAAAATGACGCTTCAAGCAAAACACATATCATGTGGTGAATAAAAATATAGCTCCAAGTAAAGTTACTGATGGACGAAGACGAAAGAGGGGATGCCATCCAGGGCATCCCCAAGCTTAGGCTCTTGGTTGTACTTGAATATTACCTTGGGGTGCCTTGGGAATCCCCAAGCTTAGGCTCTTGCCACTCCTTATTCCATAGTCCATCGAATCCTTACCCAAAACTTGAAAACTTCACAACACAAAACTCAACAGAAAGCTCGTAAGCTCCGTTAGTATAAGAAAATAAAACCACCACTTAGCTACTGTAGTGGACTCATTCTAAATTCATATTGGTGTAATATCTACTGTACTCCAACTTATCTATGGTTCATACCCTCCGATACTACTCATAGATTCATCAAAATAAGCAAACAACACATAGAAAACAGAATCTGTCAAAAACAGAACAGTATGTAGTAATCTGTATCAAACGTGTACTTCTGGAACTTCAAAAATCCTACCAAATTAGGAAGTCCTAAGTAATTTGTGTACCAATCCAGAGCAAAAAGAAGCAGATCAGAATCACGTTTCTGTGAATTAACAAAACTAATTTACTGGGTGCAAAAGTTTCTGATTCTCAGCAGGATCAACACAACTATCACTGTAAGCTATCCTAAAGGTCTTACTTGGCACTTTATTGAAACAAGAGCTATAAAACATGATTACTACAGTAGCATAATCATGTGGACACACAAAAACAGTAAGGATAAATATTGGGTTGTCTCCCAACAAGCGCTTTCTTTAGTGCCTTTCTAGCTAGGTATGATGATGGCAATGATGCTCACATAAAAGATAAGAATTGAAACATAACGGGAGCATCATGAAGCATATGACTAGAACATTTAAGTCTAACCCTCTTCCTATGCATAGGTATTTTGTGAGCAAACAACTTATGGGAACAATAATCAACTAGCATAGGACGGCAAAACAAGCATAACTTCAAGATTTTAAGCACGTAGAGAGGAAACTTGATATTATTGCAATTCCTACAAGCACATATTCCTCCCTCATAATAATTTTCAGTAGCATCATGAATGAATTCAACAATATAACCAGCACCTAAAACATTCTTTTCATGATCTACAAGCATATAAAATTTACTACTCTCCACATAAGCACAATTCTTGTCATTCGGAATAGTGGGAGTATCATAAGAGACTTGGACACTAAAAATTGTTTCCACATTAAAAGAGTAATGTTCAGAAAAAGGGTAATCATAATCATGACAAGATTTATAAATATAATCATCACTACTTTTTATAGCATAAGTTTCATCACAATAATCATCATAAGTAGCAACTTCGTTCTCATCATAATCAATTGAAACCTCTCCCAAGATAGTGGAATCACTAAATAAAGTTGACACTCTTCCAAATCCACTTTCGTATTCATCACAATAAGATTCAACATCCTCCAAAATAGTGGGATCATTACTTCCTAAAGTTGACACTCTTCCAAACCCACTTTCATCAATATAACCATCATAAATAGGAGGCATGCTATCATCATAACAACTTTGCATATCAAAACTTGGGATGCTAAAAGTATCATCTTCATTAAACATAGCATCCCCAAGCTTGGGACAAACATTAATTCCAGCAAATATATTCTCAAATATTTCATCCTCATCAAACATAGCTTCCCCAAGCTTGGGCCTTTTCATATCATAAGCATAATCACTCTCATCATTAAAAATATGGATAGCACCAATAGTAAAGCAATTATCATCATCACAATGAGTAGTAGGAGCAACATCATTTGGGAGGGATACCTTTCTACCTTCGTTGCTCCTTCTTTTCTTTTTCTTCTTCATATTATGTGTGGGTTCAACCTTCCTCTTTGAGCTCCTTATTAACGAAATTTGTTGGATAGAAAGCTCCTCCTCGTTACCTGATTCATCATAAGAAATAATAGGAGGAGATTGGGAAGTCTCTTCCCTTTCATTAGTATTCTCATCATCTTCTCTTTGCTTTCTTTTCTTTAGGTAATTGGCAATATAAGGATTTTCAATGCAATTCTCCACACAAAACATATAAATCTTCTCTAGATCAAAATCAAGAAATCTATCAAGATTAAATTTTAGAATACCCTCGGTTATACGTTTCATTTCTTCATACCCCAAAAGAAGACTAAGCTCTTTATGATGCCCAAGGGTAATCAAGCTATCGCAATTTTTGGACACGATCCGATCATAAAACAATTTGCATTGGAGATTTAAATGACCATGTTCATTGCAAAGTTCACAAGGAGCGCGAAAAATATTGAATCTTTTAGCACACTCATCAAGACTTTCTTGCAAACCTTTAGTTTTTAAATACTTATGGCTCTTGCAATATCTATTTTCTCTATTTGGTGTGTCCATGCAAATCCAATCTACTCCACAAAAATCAACATGCTTATAGGAGACATTTTCATAATAACTAGTGCAATCATCATTAGTACTATGGATATTCAAAGAGTTCATACTAACAACATTGCAATCATGCTCATCATTCAAAGATTTAGTACCAAGCATTTTAATGCATTCTTCTTCTAGCACTTGAGCACAATTTTCCTTTCCATCAAACTCATGAAAGATATTAAAAAGACGAAGTGTATGAGACAAACTTAACTCCATTTTTTTGTAGTTTTCTTTTATAAACTAAACTAGTGATAAAACAAGAAACAAAAATATTCGATTGCAAGATCTAAAGATATACCTTCAAGCACTCACCTCCCCGGCAACGGCGCCAGAAAAGAGCTTAGTTGACGTGGTGTGAGTGAATGCCCTTTACCTACCTCCCCGGCAACGGCGCCAGAGAAGAGCTTGATGTCTACTACACAACCTTCTTCTTGTAGACGGTGTTGGGCCTGCAAGTGCACATGTTTGTAGGACAGTAGAAAATTTCCCTCAAGTGGATGACCTAAGGTTTATCAATCCGTAGGTGTAGGATGAAGATGGTCTCTCTCAAACAACCTTGTAACCAAATAACAAAGAGTCTCTTGTGTCCCCAACACACCCAATACAATGGTAAATCGTATAGGTGCACTAGTTCGGCGAAGAGATGGTGATACAAGTGCAATATGGATAGTAGATATAGGTTTTTGTAATCTGAAAATATAAAAACAACAAGGTAACTAATGATAAAAGTGAGCGTAAACGGTATTGCCATGGTAGGAAACAAGGCCTAGGGTTCATACTTTCACTAGTGCAAGTTCTCTCAACAATAATAACATAGATAGATCATATAACAATCCCTCAACATGCAACAAAGAGTCACTCCAAAGCAACTAATAGCGGAGAACAAACGAAGAGATTATGGTAGGGTACAAAACCACCTCAAAGTTATTCTTTCAGATCAATCTATTCAAGAGTTCGTACTAGAATAACACCTTAAGACACAAATCAACGAAAACCCTAATGTCACCTAGATACTCCATTGTCACCTCAAGTATCCGTGGGCATGATTATAGGATATGCGTCACACAATCTCAAATTCATCCAACCAACACAAAGTACTTCAAAGAGTGCCCCAAAGTTTCTACCGAAGAGTCAAGAAAATGTGTGCCAACCCCTATGCATAGGTTCATGGGCGGAACCCGCAAGTTGGTCACCAAAACATACATCAAGTGGCACGTGATATCCCATTGTCACCACAGATAAACACGGCAAGACATACATCAAGTGTTCTCAAAGTAAAGACCCAATCCGATAAGATAACTTCAAGAGGGAAACTCAATTCATCACAAGAGAGTAGAGGGGGAGAAACATCATAAGATCCAACTATAATAACAAAGCTCGCGATACATCAAGATCGTGCCATAGAGAGAACAGGAGAGAGAGAGAGATCAAACACATAGCTACTGGTACATACCCTCAGCCCCGAGGGTGAACTACTCCTTCCTCGTCATGGAGAGCGCCAGGATGATGAAGATGGTCACCGGTGATGGGTTCCCCCTCCGGCAGGGTGCCGGAACGGGCTCCCGAGAGGTTTTTGGTGGCTACAGAGGCTTGCGGCGGCGAAACTCCTGATCTATCTTGATATTCGATGTTTTAGGGTACGTAGGCATATATAGGCAAAAGAAGTCGGTCGGGAGGTGCTCGAGGGGCCCACGAGACAGGGGGGCGCGCCCTACAGGGGGGCGCCCTCCTATCTCTTGGCTTCCTCGAGGATCTTCTGACGTAAACCCCAAGTCTCCAGGATCATATTCTTCCAAAAAATCACGCTGCCGAAGGTTTCATTCCGTTTGGACTTCGTTTGATATTCCTTTTCTTCGAAATACTGAAACAAGCAATAAAACAGCAATATGGGCTGGGCCTCCGGTTAATAGGTTAGTCCCAAAAGTAATATAAAAGTGTATAATAAAGCCCGTAATCATTCAAAATAGATAATAAAATAGCATGAATGCTTCATAAATTATAGATACGTTGGAGACGTATCAGTCCTCCTGTGACTGGGTCTTCTTATCTGATAGGTCTAGCGCCAATACTAAACATCTATCGATAGCTCATGCTGGTCAACAAACAATTTGATATGGTCCCTGCAAGAAATGGGTTTGGGTTGAACCTCTCCGTATGACCTACGGTTGGCAACAACTGCCTTATACAAGGGAAAAAATTGTCATACCATTAAGGTTTAAACAAGTTTTTGATCGTCGTCTCTCTACTATGGGTATGCCACTCAGATTTACCATCCCATATGACAAGGTGAATAATAAGAGTTAGTCGGTATGGTGATCAATCCATCCCGCACCCAAATCATTACCTTGTATATGGTTTAGCGAATCTCGCATTCTAACACTCGGTCATCCTCACAAGCATTGCAGAATTTGTCTTGTCGACGAACTAAGTTCGGATAAGTCCATGGATTCTACAAGCCAAACGAACATCTATTGTTCCTTCACAATTCTCAGGTTTTGCGTAACTCCTATAAGATCGTCTGTTGATAAAGTCGTATCTTCTTCCAGGGTTTTTCCTTCAGCAAGAGTGTGCTTGCTTCTTGGCAGGTCCTGGAGCCTGTGGGTTATGGCCCATCTCATCACTTGTAAACCTTGAACTCATCATCAGGGGTAACTGATCATTATTCCAACATCCAGCTTCCTAGCATTCTCAAATCCATCCAATTGTACTGTCTCCCTTCCTTCTATTTGTACCAAACTAAGACGTGACTACGCAGACTCATCATGGGGTTACAATTGCTCCATATTACCAACATTATACATCCTTTATATCCAATAGTACTTCATCCCTTCATATTCTTGGGGATATCCCAACCTCATACTTATTTTGTCCGAAGTCCACTCCGTGGAATATCATTATCTTTTCCAGGGGTCAAGGGTCCTCACAGGGTACTACCACCCTTGAAATGCACAAATTCTTCCATAGACCATATTTATTTTTTCTCGAATACGCACGAGTGTGCGTATCATTCATTAAAGAATAAGAGGGGGTGGGGTGCCCCAATCCACCAGTACATCATTTAGCTTATTTACAAGCGGATTTTTTTCTGCCCTACCCGCTACTCACATAAGGCAAACTACTCGTGCCCTATCCGCTCTACCCTAGATAGCTCTTGCCCTAGGACCTCGCCGTTAATCAGGCCTGCCTTTGTCCAGATAGCGCCCTCCGATTGTATCTTCTGCAACACACCTGACAGAGATTGTGTGTGTCCCTCGAACACAATGCCATTCCTATGTTTCCACAACGTCCACATTCCTATGTTTCCACCATATTTCTCATATCCTCGAAAATGGTCAAAATCGTTCTTCATAGAGTAACAACTCCTAAAATCCAAATCATTACCAATGATGCTAACTTTATTTCTTCTCAAATTATTACAATCTCCTGCATTTCCATTACTTGCCTTAACTCAACACCTCAATAATAATAAAAATGTTCCCACTACTACTACTACTACATTTCTTGTTCAACCCAACCATTTAGCACAAGCCTCCTTCTCTTTGGGACAATCTCTGGCAAAGTGCCCTGCTTCATTACAGCGGAAACATCTTACTTCTGACAAGTCTCGAGGTTTCCTTGTGATTACGTAGCCTCCTTGGGTCCTCGGCTTCCTTTTTGGGCAACCGCTGAAGTAGTGCCCTAAATCTTTGCACCTTAAACAGGTGATATGACTCAGGTCCTTCCTGGAATCCAATCTATTTCTCTTCCTGGACTTTTCCATTCCAATTAGGGCTTCTATTTCCTGTGGGTCATACTCTACTTCCTCTGTCGGAAATTCTACTAGATCCCCATTCAGACAATTTTGGGAGATGTGTCCTTCTTCTCCACATGAATAGCATGACTTGGTGCAGGGTTTAATTGGGTCTTCTTCGGGTGTGTCCTCTACCTCTTCCTTCATCACAGGTTCTTCTAAAATTACCATGATGGCTCCTTTCATTGCTTCTTTCTTCTGGTATACCATTCTTTGTACCATAGGGTAAATGTGGCACTGAGCAGGGTAGTGGGTAGTCCCATCACACAAGAAACAAGTAATCTGCCTAGTTGGGCATTCTTTAGCTGGGTGACTTTCTTCACAATGAGGGCATTCATCCTTGTGTCTTTATGGTTGTGTCCTATTTCTCCACAAAGCTTGCATGCACAAGATTTGTTCATATCATTTCCATAAGGCTTCAACTTCTAGGACACAAGCCGAGACCTTTGCAGAATCAACTTAAATTCTTTCCAAGTGGTTACTCCTTGCCATCCAGTGATGGTTTGGTACATCATCCACCAAGTAGCAGCACCTCTTTCAAAGCACTCAAGAGCATGCTGGGTCATATCCTTTCCGGCTAAAGTGTCATTCTTCATGTGATCTTCCATGTTCTGAATCCATCGGCCCGTCTCCAATTTAATTACCGGTCCCGGAAATGTGAGTTCATCTCCATTCATGCTCTATTGGTTCCAAGGGTTTTGGGGTGAGAGAGAGAGATAGAGAGGGATACACACAATACAAACAATAGTTTTGAAAAGACAGATTTTTATTTTGTGGCTGCCGGAAGAACATCAAACAAATGACAGCTCACAATCGTCGCATCTAACGTAGGTATATAATAGGGTTTTGGTCTTCTAAAGGTCAATAAATCTTCAAAGTCACCAAACTCTTCAAGTCTTGTTCATGTCTCTGATGGCTTCTTCTGATCGTGCTTGACCTTCTCAAGTTCTTCTGCCAGGCCATCTCTGTTGACGCAAAGTCTCTCGTGACGTCCTTTAATATTTTGGAGTTGCGTTCCAAACTTCTGTGTTTCAACATCCTTGGCATGAACCATGGTCCTACTATCCTTCAGTTCTTGACGAATCTCCGGTATCTCTAGGTTTTGCTCCTCCATCTTGGCTACTTTCAACTTCTGGGTCCTGAGTTCTTCACGAAATACTTCCTTGTCAAATACAGCTTCGTGAAGGTCCATCTTAAAATTCTGGATGTAATACTCCAGATCCTGGCGATACACCAGCTTAGGTTAAAAACTTCATCTTTATCTGATAGGTTCTCCATTAGCCCTTTTGTCATCCAATACTTTCAAAGAAAATGCATGCTTAACTCAGTACGATGATGATAACATACGCGAATGATAACATCATGAATAGCCGTGTTTATGCCCATGTCATTGCCATGCGCTATCATTCCATAGTTGATATCTCCTGCCTTAGGGTTTTCTTGACAAAAACTTTGAGTTTTAATGCTCCATGTTCCAGTCTTTCTCCGACACACCTTGATCTCGGGTATTAACAACTTTCAATATTCTGACAAATTCCATAAGGGTAGCCTTCCTAGGTCATACCAATCTACAAATTTTACAGAGCCTTCAAATTCTCCTAGTCTTCGGAGTCTTCTATGTTGTAGCTTCAACACTTCTAATGTATGGTGAAATCCTCTTTATTCCGAAGTGGTCTTAGTTATCCGATATCTTGTCCTTCTCGGAGTGATCTCATTAGCTGAATCCTCGCGTGGTCAAAACGGGGAAAAGGGGTATTGTCCAACTAAAAGGGAATATTTGATAAAGCTCAGAAAAGAGGAGAGGTAAAAGATCTTTTTGAAAATGAAGTTTTATAGAAAAAACTTTCCTATGGGCTTGCCAGTTTCTAGGGGTCACGTCCTACAGTCAACGTGTGCTCTGATACCATCTTGTAGCGACCCGACCCGAATGGATCAAGTATCCATGCTTAAGTGTCATCCCTAGATCGGTATGCTGAACACATAGTACTCGAGGATTTATAACAGAGGTAAATAACATGTATAAAGTAACGTAAATACTATTACCTCAATCCAAATAGCGGAAGTATTGTGGATTCCCATCAACACCAACGGCAAAGTTGAGTGTAGACATCATAACCCTAACGTATCACTTACTCGTCGTAAGAATCCTGCAACATGAGACATTGCAGGCATGTAGGTCAGTACATTGAATGTACTGGCAATTTCACATTGTAGAGCAATGCTGAATCATGGCTATCACTACATGCATATTTGGCTGGTGGAGGCTCTAAGTTTAATTTTGCCTAAAGCTAATTTTTCCCTACAACAAAGGAATATATTTTATGTAACTACAAAGTTTGTTGAAATTATTGAGAAGGTAACCCCAACTCAATCCCAAATCATTAAGAACCCAACAATTTCATTAAATAGAGTGATGAGATCAACATAATAATTCAAGTACCAGATACTCAAGATGTCCATAACCGGGGACATGGCTAACCAAGATTAGTTTATACACTCTGCAGAGGTTTGCGCACTTTTCCCCATGAGACTCGATCTCCTCTGTTGAATTTCTCACACTACATGATGTTTGAGAAACGGATGACCGAGACACGGTCTTTCAGAAGCATTAACTCTTTATGATGGGTAGTTAGTACCACCAACATCCCCTACATCTGCTAGTCTACCACTGAAAGAGGTCACACAACATACTCAACTATGCTAGAACCCATAATGGCTTGTGGCTGCACACGGAAGTTTCTAGCATGAATAATCTTATGATCCCTTTGAGCCTGGGTGGCAAACCATAGGATGATCACACGGGTTCCTCGGGATCTCCTTGGACAACACTGGTATATCCCTAGGTGTCTGGGCAAGCCACTGGCAACCCCAGGGTGCCCCAACCAATCCACCCAGATGTGTATTGAAGTAGCCACCTTAAGTTTCCCTTAGTTAAATATAACTCTCACATATTTCATGAATCTCACAAACCAATCCACGTCTACGAGCATAGCATAGCAGTATAAGCATAACGTAATAACACCCAGGGGTTCGAATGTAAGACAGTAGGTTCCTACCTCATCAACTACTTCCCAAATACCCACATGTTAACACATCCCAGGGGTTTGAATGTAAGACAGTAGGTTCCTACCTCATCAACTACTTCCCAAATACCCAGGGATTTGAATGTAAGATAGTAGGACTTTTGGAGTTGTGCAGAATAGGTCTCTAATATTTGCTCCTTTTCCAGCCCAGAATTCCAGCTGTCAGCATTCTCCCTCTTCATGTAAACCTTGTAAAATAAGAGATAATAGGCATAAGTATTGTGACATAATGTATAATAATAGCCTATATTACGATAAATATCGATATAAAAGCATGATGCAAAATGGACGTATCAACCTCCCCAAGCTTAGACCTCGCTTGTCTTCAAGCGGAAGCCGAATTCGAAAAATATGTCCACATGTTTAGAGATAGAGGTGTCGATAAAATAAAATACAGACATGAGGGCATCATGATCATTCTTATAATAGCAACATATATTTTATCATAAGATTTCTTATGCTAAAGTAACAATCTATTCACAATGTCAAGTATGAATCAAAAAATTCATTGAAAACTAACAAATTATAATCTCAGTCATTGAAGCATTTGCAATTTATCATAACATCGGAAAGAGTCAATATAAGAGCTTTTCAACAAGTCCACATACTGAACTATCATTTAGCCTGTCACAATTGCTAACACTCACGCAATACTTATGGGTATGAAGTTTTAATCGGACACAGATAAAGATAAGGGCTTATAGTGTTGCCTCCCAACCTTTTACCTCAAGGGTAATGACAACAATAATAATTCATGCTAACTTACATCCAATTGGATATATATATCAGGATCTTTCCAACACGAGGTTCTTGCCAACGGATAAAATGTAAAAAGGAAAGGTGAAGATCATCAGGATTTTTAATGTATAAGACAAAAGTAGAAGATAGGCCCTTCACAGAGGGAAGCAGAGGTTGTCATGTGCTTTTATGGTTGGATGCACAAAATCTTAATGCAAAAGAATGTCACTTTATATTGCCACTTGTTATATGGACCTTAATTATGCAGTCCGTCACTTTTATTTCTTCCACATCACAAGATCGTATAAAGCTTATTTTCTCCCACACTAATAAGTCATACATATTTAGAGAGCATTTTTTATTGGATGCAACATGACAACTTACTTGAAGGATATTACTCAATCCATAGGTAGGTATGGTGGACTCTCATGGCAAAACTGGGTTTAAGGATATTTGGAAGCACAAGTAGTATCTCTACTTGGTGCAAAGAATTTGGATAGCATGAGAGGGAAAGACAAGCTCAACATGTTGGATGATCCATGACAATATACTTTATTTCAGATATAGGAAAACATAACCCATTACATTGTCTTCCTTGTCCAACATCAACTCTTTAGCATGTCATATTTTAATGAGTGATCACAATCATAAAAGATGTCCAGGATAGTATATTTATATGTGAAAACCTCTCTTTCTTTATTACTTCCTATTAATTGCAATGATGACCAAAGCTATGTTTGTCAACTCTCAACAAATTTTATTCATCATACTCTTTATATGTGAAGTCATTACTCTCCATAAGATCAATATGATCTCTATTATTTCTTTTTATTCTTTCTTTTATTCCCTCAAGGTCATAGAAAGATAGCAAAGCCCTTGACTCAACACTAATCTTTATCATATATAGCTCACGGACTCGATTACATAGAAGGATCATAAGGCAAAACTCAAAACTAAATCATACCAAAACTTTATTCTACTAGATCAAGATATTACCAAAAGGATTGAACTAAGAAAAACGGTAAAGATAGGAGTGTGATGGTGATACGATATCGGGGCACATCCCCCAGGCTTGGCAGTTGCCTAGGGGAGTGCCCATACCCAATACTTAATTCCTCGGGGGTGGTGATGATGGAGTTGTTGATGATGAAGGCTTGTTGTCCCTCTTCCAAGGCATAGTCTCACCATCATAGAAACATGATCGAGTCTCCGAGATCCTCAAATCTACAGCCAAACTCATCCTCTTGAATCTATATTCATACTCATGGTTTCGGTTTTGCAGGTCATAGATCTGGGCTTGGAGGTGCTTGATTTTCTTGTCAAGCTTGAAGATGGCCTCCCCAATGTTCTTGGCATCCAACTTGTGGTTGTTGGTGAACTCCGCGGTCATCATGTGGTTGGTATCGAGTCTGTGTTACACCATCCCTTGGCACTTGAAAACCTGCTGCTCCATTGCTTCGAGTCTTGTCTCCACGCTTCCGGTCCTCCTTGGTCCCTCAACATCGCGGATGTGCAGTACCCCCTCACGCATCTCAATGGTTTGAGGGTGTTGCGGCACCTCCGCGAGGTAGGGGTTGATGACCTTCTCGAAAAACTTATCCTTGGGGGCGCATGAAGACGTCATGGTGATCTAGATCTGTCAAAAAAACATCTCGAAACAAAGACAGAGGATATTTGCATGATACGGTGGTCAAAACCTTCGGGAGATTATATAATGAATTTTTACCGACTAAAAGAAGTATTGTTTAGGAAAACAGAGTCCGGAGAGCACATGAGATGCCCACGATGCAGGCGGGTGCGCCCAGGGGGGTAGGGCGCGCCCTCCACCCTCATGGACGCCTCGTGTCCTTCCCGAACTACTTCTTATTTTCCTATTTTCTTAAATATTCTAAAACGGAGAAAAATTGCCATTAGAACAGTTTTGGAGTCGGTTTACTTACCGTACCACATACCTATTCCTTTTCGGAGTCTGAAACGTTCTGGAAAGTGTCCCTTATGTATTCGTCTGGGGTTACAGTTTCAATAACATTGGTTTCAACATTTATAGGATTACCTGAGATATAATGCTTGATTCTTTGACCGTTCACCACCTTCGGACTTGTGCCTTCGAAGTTGTTGATTTTTATGGCACCGGAACGATAGACCTCCTTGATAACGTAAGGGCATTCCCATTTAGAGAGAAGTTTTCCTGCAAAAAATCTTAAACGAGAGTTGTGTAGCAACACAAAATCACCTACATTAAACTCACGCTGTTGTATCCTTTTGTCATGCCATCTTTTAACTTTTTCTTTAAACAGTTTGGCATCCTGATAGGATTGAGTTCTCCATTCATCAAGTGAGATAATGTCAAATAACCTTTTCTCACCGGCAAGTTTGAAATCATAATTGAGCTCTTTAATGGCCCAATATGCCTTATGTTCTAGTTCGAGAGGTAAGTGACATGCTTTTCCATAAACCATTTTATATGGAGACATACCCGTAGGATTTTTATATGCAGTTCTATAAGCCCATAATGCATCATCAAGTTTCTTGGACCAATTCTTTCCAGATCTATTAACAGTCTTTTGCAAAATTAATTTAATCTCTCTATTACTCTATTCTACTTGACCACTAGACTGTGGGTGATATGGAGATGCAATTCTATGATTAATATCATACTTAGCAAGCATTTTACGAAAAGCAACATGAATGAAATGTGAACCACCATCAGTCATTAGGTATCTAGGGATTCCAAACCTCGGAAAAATAACTTATTTAAGCATCTTAATAGAGGTATTATGATCAGCACTACTAGTTGGAATAGCCTCTACCCACTTAGTAACGTAATCAACAACAACTAAAATATGTGTATACCCGTTAGAGGAAGGAAACGGTCCCATATAATCATAGCCCCAAACATCAAATGGTTCAATAACAAGTGAATAATTCATAGGCATTTCTTGACGTCTACTAATATTACCAATTCTTTGATGTTCATTACAAGACAATACAAACTTACGGGCATCCTTGAAGAGAGTAGGCCAATAAAAACCGGATTGCAATACCTTATATGCAGTTCTATCTCCAGCGTCGTGTCCTCCATAAGCCTCAGAGTGACACTTGCGTAGGATCTATTCCTGTTCATGTCAGGTACACAACGTCTAATAACACCATCTACTCCTTCTTTATAAAGGTGTGGGTCATCCCAGAAGTAATGTCTTAAATCATAGAAAAACTTTTTCTTTTGCTGATATGTGAAACTAGGTGGAATAAATTTAGAAACAATGTAATTAGCATAATCAACATACCATGGAGCAGTACGAGAAGCATTTATGATAGCTAATTGTTCATCAGGAAAGCTACCATCAATAGGTAGTTGGTCATCAAGAACATTCTCTAACCTAGACAAGTTGTCTGCAACGGGGTTCTCAGCTCCCTTTCTATCAATAATGTGCAATTAAAATTCTTGTAGTAGGAGAACCCATCTAATAAGTCTAGGTTTAGCATCTTTCTTTTCCATAAGATATTTAATAGCAGCATGATCAGTGTGAACAGTTACTTTAGAATCAACAATGTAAGGTCTGAATTTATCACAAGCAAATACAACTGCTAAAAATTCCTTTTCAGTAGTAGCATAATTTCTCTGGGCACTGTCTAGAGTTTTACTAGCATATTGGATAACATTTAGTTTCTTATCAACTCTTTGTCCTAGAACAGCACCTACAACATAATCACTAGCATCACACATAATTTCAAAAGGTAAATTCCAATCAGGTGGCTGAACAATAGGTGCAGAAATCAAAGCTTTCTTAAGTATTTCAAATGCTTCAACACAATCATCATCGAAGACAAAAGGAATATCTTTTTGTAAGAGATTAGTCAGAGGCCTAGAAATTTTAGAGAAGTATTTAATGAACCTCCTATAAAAACTGGCATGACCAAGGAAACTTCTTATACCTTTGATGTCCTTGGGACATGACATCTTTTCAATAGCATCAACTTCAATACCTCTTTCAGAAATTTTATGCCCCAAGACAATGCCTTCATTAACCATAAAGTGGCACTTTTCCCAATTCAAGACAAGACTAGTTTCTTCACATCTCTGCAAAACTCGATCAAGGTTTCTCAAGCAATCATCAAAAGAGGATCCATAAACAGAGAAATCATCCATGAAAACCTCAACAATCTTTTCACAAAAGTCAGAGAATATAGCCATCATGCATCTTTGAAAGGTAGCAGGTGCATTACATAAACCAAAAGGCATACGTCTATAAGCAAAAGTATCAAAAGGGCAAGTAAAAGTGGTCTTTTCTTGATCCTGTGCTGACACAGGTATTTGAGAGAAACCAGAGTAACCATCTATAAAGCAAAAATGTGTGTGTTTGGATAATAGCATTTGATCAATAAAAGGCAAAGGGTAATGATCCTTTTTAGTAGCTTTATTTAATTTGCGGAAGTCAATTACCATCCTATAACCTGTAAGAATTCTTTGTGGGATCAATTCATCTTTATCATTAGGAACAACAGTAATACCTCCCTTCTTAGGGATATAATGGACAGGATTTACCCACTGACTATCAGCAACGGGATAAGTTATACCTGCCTCCAGGAGCTTTAGTATTTCCTTTCTTACCACTTATTTCATCTTAGGATTTAACCGTTGTTGGTGATCAATAACTGGTTTGGCGTCTTTCTCCAATTTTATTTTGTGTTGGCATAGAGTGGGACTAATGCCCTTAAGATCATCAAGAGTATATCCAATAGCAGCACGATGCTTCTTCAAAGTTTTCAATAATTTCTCCTCTTCCTGCTCTTAAAGGTTAGCACTAATAATAACAGGATATATCTTCTTTTCATCAAGATAAGCATATTTAAGAGTATCAGGTAATGGTTTAAGCTCAAACACGGGATCACCCTTGGGTGGTGGAGGATCCCCTAGCATTTCAACAGGTAAGTTGTGTTTCAAAATAGGTCCCTGTTTAAAGAATATTTCATCTATTTCCCTTCTCTCATTCATAAACATATCATTCTCATGGTCTAGCAAATATTATTCTAAAGGATCATTAGGAGGCACGACAATAGAAGCAAGACCAATAATTTCATCCTTACTAGGCAATTCTTTATCATGGGGTTGTCTATGAAACTTAGCAAAATTAAACTCATGAGACATATCCCCTAAACCAATAGTAACAATATCCTTTTGCAGTCTATCCTAGCATTAACAGTATTCAAGAAGGGTCTACCAAACATGATGGGACAAAAGCTATCTTGTGGGGAGCCAAGAACAAGAAAATCAGGAGGAGATTTAACTTGCCCACACAAGACTTCAACATCTCTAACAATCCCAACTGGTGAAATAGTATCTCTATTGGCAAGCTTGATTGTAACATCAATTTCCTCTATCTCACTAGGTGCAATATCATGCAAAATTTCTTTGTATAAGGAATGAGGTATTGCACTAGCACTAGCACCCATATCACATAAGCCATGATAACAATGATCTCCTATTAACAGAAATAATAGGCATGCCAACAACAGGTCTATGTTTATTCTTAGTATCTGGTCTAGCAATTCTAGCAGCTTCATCACAAAAGTAAATAACATGCCCATCAATATTATCAGCCAAGAGATCCTTAACCATAGCAATACTAGGTTCAACTTTAATTTTCTCAGGTGGTGTAGGTGTCCTAGTATTACTCTTACGAACCACAATTGAAGCTTTAGCATGATCATTTATCCTAACAGGGAAAGGTGGTTTCTCAATATAAGTAGTAGGAACAATAGGATCATTATAAGTGATAGTCTTTTCTTCAACTTTAACAGGTGCAACTACTTTTACTTCAGTGGGAGGATTATATTTAAACCACTTATCCTTAGGGAGGTCAACATGAGTAGCAAATGATTCACAGAAAGAAGCTACTATCTCAGAGTCAAGTCCATATTTAGTGCTAAATTCACGAAAAGCATTGGTATCCATAAAATATTTAACACAATCAAACTTAGGTGTCATACCTGACTCCTTACCTTCGTCGATATCCCAATCTTCATAGTTGCGTTTAATTCTTTCCAATAGATCCCATCTGAATTCAATAGTATTCATCATAAAAGAACCAGTACAAGAAATATCGAGCATGGAGCGATTGTTGAGAGAAAGCCGAGCATAAATTTTTTGAATAATCATTTCTCTTGAGACCTCTTGATTGGGGCATGAATATAAACATTGACTTAAGCCTCCCCCAAGCTTGAGATATGCTTTCTCCTTCGCGAGGCCAAAAATTATATATATAATTACGATCACGATGAACAAGATGCATAGGATAAAACTTCTGATGAAATTCCAATTTCAATCGTTTGTAGTTCCATGATCCCATATCATCACATAGCCTAAACCATGTCAATAACTATCCCTTCAAATATAAAGGGAAGACCTTCTTCTTGATAACATCATCGGGCATACCTGCAAGCTTAAATAATCCACAAACTTCATCCACATAGATCAGGTGCAAATCGGGATGCAATGTTCCATCTCCTGTAAAAGGATTAGCTAGCAGTTTCTCTATCATACCCGAAGGAATTTCAAAATAAACATTTTTAGTAGGTTCAGTAGGTTGAGGAGCAACTCTTTGCTCTACTGGTCGGGGCAAAGATACCCCGAACAAGCCCCTCAAAGGATTAGTTTCCATAGTAACAAGTGACAGTAAATTTCAGCACACTATATAAATTTTTCCTTACCAAGTTCCACTTACCAAAGGCGCTTCACTCCCCGGCAACGGCGCCATAAAAGTGTCTTGATGACCCACAAGTGTATGGAATCTATCGTAGTCCTTTCGATAAGCAAGTGTGTCGAACCCAACGAGGAGCAGAAGGAAATGACTAGCGGTTTTCAGTAAGGTATTCTCTGCAAGCACTGAAATTATCGGTAACAGATAGTTTTGTGATAAGGTAATTCATAATGGATAACAAGTAACTAAAGTAAATAAGGTGCAGCAAGGTGGCCCAATCCTTTTTGTAGCAAAGGATGAGCCTGGACAAGTTCTTATATAGAGAAAAGCGCTCCTAAGGACACATGGGGATTATCGTCAGGCTAGTTTTCATCACGCTCATATGATTCGCGTTCGTTACTTTGATAATTTGATATGTGGGTGGACCAGTGCTTGGGTACTGCCCTTTCTTGGACAAGAATCCCACTTATGATTAACCCCTATTGCAAGCATCCGCAACTACGAAAGAAGAATTAAGGTAAACCTAACCATAGCATGAAACATATGGATCAAAATCAGCCCCTTATGAAGCAACGCATAAACTAGGGTTTAAGCTTCTGTCACTCTAGCAACCCATCGTCTACTTATTACTTCCCAATGCCTTCCTCTAGGCCAAAACAATGGTGAAGTGTCATGTAGTCGACGTTCACATAACATCCTAGAAGAGAGACAACATACATCTCATCAAAATATCGAACGAATACCAAATTCACATGACTACTTATAGCAAGACTTCTCCCATGTCCTCAGGAACAAACGTAACTACTCACAAATCATATTCATGTTCATAATCAGAGGGGTATTAATATGCATATAGGATCTGAACATATGATCTTCCACCGAATAAACCAACTAGCATCAACTACAAGGAGTAATCAACACTACTAGCAACCCACATGTACCAATCTGAGGTTTTGGGACCAAGATTGGATACAAGAGATGAACTAGGGTTTGAGAGGAGATGGTGCTGGTGAAGACGTTGATGGAGATTGACCCCTCCCGATGAGAGGACCGTTGGTGATGACTATGGTGATGATTTCCCCCTCCCGGAGGGATGTTTCCCCAGCAGAACAGCTCCGCCGGAGCCCTAGATTGGTTCCGCCAAGGTTCCGCCTCGTGGCGGCGGTGTTTCTTCCCGAAAGCTTGCTTATGATTTTTTCCAGGGTAAAAGACTTCATATAGCAGAAGATGGTCACCGGAGGCCTGCCAAGGGGCCCACGAGGCAGGGGCGTGCCCAAGTGGTAGGGCGCGCTCCCACCCTCGTGGCCAGGGTGTGGCCCCCTCTGGTACTTCTTCCGCTCAATATTTTTTATTAATTCCAAAAATGACTTTCGTGCAGTTTCAGGACTTTTGGAGTTTTGCAGAATAGGTCTCTAATATTTGCTCCTTTTCCAGCCCAGAATTCCAGCTGTCGGCATTCTCCCTCTTCATGTAAACCTTGTAAAATAAGAGAGGATAGGCATAAGTATTGTGACATAATGTATAATAATAGCCTATATTGCGATAAATATCGATATAAAAGCATGATGCAAAATGGACGTATCAACTCCCCCAAGCTTAGACCTCGCTTGTCTTCAAGCGGAAGCCGAAATCGAAAAATATGTCCACATGTTTAGAGATAGAGGTGTCGATAAAATAAAATACAAACATGAGGGAATCATGATCATTCTTATAACATCAACCTATATTTTGTCATATGATTTCTTATGCTAAATTAACAATCTATTCACAATGTCAAGTATGAATCAAAAACTTCATTGAAAACTAACAAACTATAATCACAGTCACTGAAGCAATTGCAATTTATCATAACATCGGAAAGAGTCAATATAAGAGCTTTTCAGCAAGCCCAACATCAACTCTTTAGCATGTCATATTTTAATGAGTGATCACAATCATAAAAGATGTCCAAGATAGTATATTTATATGTGAAAACCTCTCTTTCTTTATTACTTCCTATTAATTGCAACAATGACCAAAGTTATGTTTGTCAACTCTCAACAACTTCTATTCATCATACTCTTTATATGTGAAGTCATTACTCTCCATAAGATCAATATGATCTCTATTATTTATTTTTATGCTTTCCTTCCTCAGGGTCATAGAAAGATAGCAAAGCCCTTGACTCAACACTAATCTTTATTATATATAGCTCACGGACTCGATTACATAGAAGGATCATAAGCAAAACTCAAAACTAAATCATACCAAAACTTTATTCTACTAGATCAAGTTATTACCAAAAGGACCGAACTAAGAAAAATGGTAAAGGTAGGAGTGTGATGGTGATACGATACCGGGGCACCTCCCCCAGGCTTGGCAGTTGTCAAGGGGAGTGCCCATACCCAATACTCAATTCCTCAGGGGTGGTGATGATGGAGTTGTTGATGATGAAGGCTTGTCGTCCCTCTTCCAAGGCATAGGCTCACCATCATAGAAACATGATCGAGTCTCCGAGATCCTCAAATCTGCAGCCAAACTCATCCTCTTGAATATATATTCATACTCATAGTTTTGGTTTTGCAGGTCATAGATCTTGGCTTGGAGGTGCTCGATTTTCTCGTGAAGCTTGAAGATGGCCTCCCCAATGTTCTTGGCATCCAACTTGTGGTTGTTGGTGAACTCCGCGATCATCATGTGGTTGGCATCGAGTCCGCGTTCCACCATCCCTTGGCACCTGAAAACCTGTTGCTCCATTGCTTTGAGTCTTGTCTCCATGCTTCCGGTCCTCCTTGGTCCCTCAACATCGCGGATGTGCAGTACCCCCTCACGCATCTCAATGGTTTGAGGTTGTTGCGGCACCTCCGCGAGGTAGGGGTTAATGAGCTTCTCGAAAAACTGGGCACTTGAAGACGTCATGCTGATCTAGATCTGTCAGAAAAATAGCTCGAAACAAAGACAGAGGATACTTGCGTGATACGGTGGTCAAAACCTTCGGGAGATTATATAATGAATTTTAACTGACTAAAAGAAGTATCGTGCAAGAAAACGGAGTCCGGAGAGCACACGAGGTGCCCACGAGGTAGGTGGCGCGCCCAGGAGGTAGGGCGCGCCCTCCACCCTCGTGGAAGCCTCGTGTCCTTGCCGGACTACTTCTTATTTTCCTATTTTCTTAAATATTCCAAAACAGAGAAAAATTCCCATTAGGACTGTTTTGGAGTCGATTTACTTACCATACTACATACCTATTCCTTTTCGGAGTCTGAAACATTCTGGAAAGTGTCCCTTATGTATTCCTCCGGGTTACAATTTCAATAGCATTGGTTTCAACATTTATAGGATTACCTGAGATATAATGTTTGATTCTTTGACCGTTCACCACCTTCGGACTTGTGCCTTCTAAGTTGTTGATTTTTATGGCACTGGAACAATAGACCTCCTCGATAACGTAAGGGCCTTCCCATTTAGATAGAAGTTTTCCTGCAAAAAATCTTAAACGAGAGTTGTATAGCAACACATAATCACCTACATTAAACTCACGCTTTTGTATCCTTTTTTCATGCCATCTTTTAACTTTTTCTTTAAATAGTTTGGCATTCTGATAGGCTTGAGTTCTCCATTCATCAAGTGAGCTAATGTCAAATAACCTCTTCTCATCGGCAAGTTTGAAATCATAATTGAGCTCTTTAGTGGCCCAATATGCCTTATGTTCTAGTTCGAGAGGTAAGTGACATGCTTTTCCATAAAACATTTTATATGGAGACATACCCACATGATTTTTATATGCAGTTCTATAAGCCCATAATGCATCAACAAGTTTCTTGGACCAATTCTTTCTAGATCTATTAACAGTCTTTTGCAAAATTAATTTAAGATCTCTATTACTCAATTCTACTTGACCACTAGACTGTGGGTGATATGGAGATGCAATTCTATGATTAACATCATACTTAGCTAGCATTTTACAAAAATCACCATGAGTAAAATGTGAACCACCATCAGTCATTAGGTATCCAGGGACTCCAAACCTCGAAAAAATAACTTCTTTAAGCATCTTAATAGAGGTATTATGATCAACACTACTAGTTGGAATAGCTTCTACCCACTTAGTAACGTAATCAACATCAACTAAAATATTTGTATACCCGTTAGAGGAAGGAAACGGTCCCATATAATCAAAGCCCCAAACATCAAATGGTTCAATAACAAGTGAATAATTCTTAGGAATTTCTTGACGTCTACTAATATTACCAATTCTTTCACATTCATTACAAGACAAGACAAACTTACGGGCATCCTTGAAGAGAGTAGGCCAATAAAAACTGGATTGCAATACCTTAAGTGCAATTCTATCTCCAGCCTGGTGTCCTCCATAAGCCTTAGAGTGACACTTGTGTAGGATCTGTTCCTGTTCATGCTCAGGTACACAATGTCTAATAACACCATCCACTCCTTCTTTATTAAGGTGTGGGTCATCCCAGAAGTAATGTCTTCAATCATAGAAAAACTTTTTCTTTTGCTGATATGTGAAACTAGGTGGTCTAAATTTAGCAACAATGTAATTAGCATAATCAGCATACCATGGAGCAGTACGAGAAGCATTTATGACAGCTAATTGTTCATCAGGAAAGCTATCATCAATAGGTAGTGGGTCATCAAGAACCTTCTCTAACCTAGAGAAGTTGTCTACAACGGGGTTCTCAGCTCCCTTTCTAACAATAATGTGCAAATCGAATTCTTGTAGTAGGAGAACCCATCTAATAAGTCTAGGTTTAGCATCTTTCTTTTCCATAAGATATTTAATAGCAGCATGATCAGTGTGAACAGTTACTTTAGAATCAACTTTGTAAGGTCTGAACTTATCACAAGCAAATACAACTGCTAAAAATTCCTTTTCAGTAGTAGCATAATTTCTCTGGGCATTGTCTAGAGTTTTAATAGCATATTGGATAACATTTTGTTTCTTATCAACTCTTTGTCCTAGAACAACACCTACAGCATAATCACTAGCATCACACACAATTTCAAAAGGTAAATTCCAATCAGGTGGCTGAACAATAGGTGCAGAAATCAAAGCTTTCTTAAGTATTTCAAATGCTTCTACGCAATCATCATCGAAGACAAAGGGAATATCTTTTTGTAAGAGATTAGTCAGAGGCCTAGAAATTTTAGAGAAGTCTTTAATGAACCTCCTATAAAAACTGGCATGACCAAGGAAACTTCTTATACCTTTGATGTCCTTGGGACATGACATCTTTTCAATAGCACCAACTTTAGCTTTATCAACTTCAATACCTCTTTCAGAACTTTTATGCCCCAAGACAATGCCTTCATTAACCATAAAGTGGCACTTTTCCCAATTCAAGACAAGACTACTTTCTTCACATCTATGCAAAACTCGATCAAGGTTGCTCAAGCAATCATCAAAAGAGGATCCATAAACAGAGAAATCATCCATGAAAACCTCAACAATCTTTTCATAAAAGTCAAAGAATATAGCCATCATGCATCTTTGAAAGGTAGCAGGTGCATTACATAAACCAAAAGACATACGTCTATAAGCAAAAGTACCGAAAGGCCAAGTAAAAGTGGTCTTTTCTTGATCCTGTGCTGACACAGGTATTTGAGAGAAACCAGAGTAACCATCTAGAAAGCAAAAATGTGTGTGTTTGGATAATCTTTCTAGCATTTGATCAATAAAAGGCAAAGGGTAATGATCCTTTTTAGTAGCTTTATTTAATTTGCAGAAGTCAATTACCATCCTATAAACTGTAACAATTCTTTGTGGGATCAATTCATCTTTATCATTAGGAACAACAGTAATACCTCCCTTCTTAGGGACACAATGGACAGGACTTACCCACTCACTATTAGCAACGAGATAAATTATACCTGCCTCCAGGAGCTTCAGTATTTCCTTTCTTACCACTTATTTCATCTTAGAATTTAACCGTCATTGGTGATCAATAACTGGTTTGGCGTCTTTCTCCAATTTTATTTTGTGTTGGCATAGAGTGGGAGTAATGCCCTTAAGATCATCAAGAGTATATCCAATAGCAGCATGGTGCTTCTTCAGAGTTTTCAATAATTTCTTCTCTTCCTGCTCTGAAAGGTTAGCACTAATGATAATAGGATATATCATCTTTTCATCAAGATAAGCATATTTAAGAGTATCAGGTAATGGTTTAAGCTCAAACACAGGATCATCCTTGGGTGGTGGAGGATCCCCTAGGATTTCAACAGGCAAGTTGTGTTTCAAAATAGGTCCCTATTTAAAGAATACTTCATCCATTTCCCTTCTCTCATTCATAAACATATCATTCTCATGGTTTAGCAAATATTATTCTAAAGGATCATTAGGAGGCACGACAATAGAAGCAATACCAATAATTTCATCCTTACTAGGCAATTCTTTATCATGGGGTTGTCTATGAAACTTAGCAAAATTAAACTCATGAGACATATCCCCTAAACCAATAGTAACAACATCCTTTTTGCAGTCTATCTTGACATTACAGTATTCAAGAAGGGTCTACCAAATATGATGGGACAAAAGCTATCTTGAGGGGAGCCAAGAACAAGAAAATCAGCAGGATATTCAACTTTCCCACACAAGACTTCAACATCTCTAACAATCCCAACTGGTGAAATAGTATCTCTATTGGCAAGCTTGATTGTAACATCAATTTCCTCTATCTCAGCAGGTGCAATACCATGCATAATTTCTTTGTATAAGGAATGAGGTATTGCACTAGCACTAGCACCCATATCATATAAGCCATGATAACAATGATCTCCTATTTTAACAAAAATAACAGGCATGCCAACAACAGTTCTATGTTTATTCTTAGTATCTGGTCTAGCAATTCTAGCAGCTTCATCACAAAAGTAAATAACATGCCCATCAATATTATCAGCCAAGAGATCCTTAGGTGTCATACCTGACTCCTGACCTTCGTCGAGATCCCAATCGTTAGACGTGCGTTTAATTCTTTCCAATAGATCCCCTCTGAATTCAATAGTCTTCATCATAAAAGAACCAGTACAAGAAGTATCGAGCATGGAGCGATTGTTGAGAGAAAGTCGAGCATAATTTTTTGGAATAATCATTTCTCTTGAGAGCACATGATTGGGGCATGAATATAACATTGACTTAAGCCTCCCCCAAGCTTGAGCGATGCTTTCTCCTTCGCGAGGCCAAAAATTATATATATAATTACGATCACGCTGAACAAGATGCATAGGATAAAGCTTCAAATGAAATTGCAATTTCAATCATTTGTCGTTCCATGATCCCATATCCTAACATAGCCTAAACCATGTCAATGCCTCTCCCTTCAAAGATAAAGGGAAGACCTTCTTCTTGATAACATCCTCGGGCATACCTGCAAGCCTAAATAATCCACAAACTTCATCCACATAGATTAGGTGCAAATCGGGATGCAATGTTCCATCTCTTATAAAAGGATTAGCTAGCAGTTTCTCTATCATACCCGAAGGAATTTCAAAGTGAACATTTTCAGTAGGTTCAGTAGGTTGAGCAGCAACTCTTTGCTCTACTGGTCGGGGCGAAGATACCCCGAACAAGCCCCTTAAGGGATTAGTTTCCATATTAACAAGTGACAGTAAATTTCAGCACACTATATAAATTTTTCCTTACCAAGTTCCACTTACCAAAGGCGCTTCACTCCCCGGCAATGGCACCAAAAAAGAGTCTTGATGACCCACAAGTGTAGGGGATCTATCGTAGTCCTTTCGATAAGTAAGAGTGTCGAACCCAACGAGGAGCAGAAGGAAATGACAAGCGGTTTTTAGTAAGGTATTCTCTGCAAGCACTGAAATTAACGGTAATAGATAGTTTTGTGATAAGGTAATTCGTCACGGATAACAAGTAACAAAAGTAAATAAGGTGCACCAAGGTGGCCCAATACTTTTTGTAGCAAAGGACAAGCCTCGACAAGTTCTTATATAGAGAAAAGCGCTCCTGAGGACACATGGGGATTACCGTCAAGCTAGTTTTCATCACGCTCATATGAGTCACGTTCGTTACTTTGATAATTTGATATGTGGGTGGACTAGTGCTTGGGTACCGCCCTTTCTTGGAAAAGCATCCCACTTATGATTAACCCCTCTTGCAAGCATCCACAACTACAAAAGAAGTATTAAGGTAAACCTAACCATAGCATGAAACATATGGATCCAAATCAACCCCTTATGAAGCAATGCATAAACTAGGGTTTAAGCTTCTGTCACTCTAGCAACCCATCATCTACTTATTACTTCCCAATGCCTTCCTCTAGGCCCAAACAATGGTGAAGTGTCATGTAGTCGACGTTCACATTACACCACTAGAGGAGAGACAACATACATCTCATCAAAATATCGAACGAATACCAAATTCACATGACTACTTATAGCAAGACTTCTCCCATGTCCTCAGGAACAAACGTAACTACTCACAAGTTCATGTTCATAATCAGTGGGGTATTAATATGCATATAGGATCTGAACATATGATCTTCCACCGAATAAATCAACTAGCATCAACTACAAGGAGTAATCACACTACTAGCAACCCACAGGAACCAATCTGAGGTTTTGGGACAAAGATTGGATACAAGAGATGAACTAGGGTTTGAGAGGAGATGGTGCTGGTGAAGATGTTGATGGAGATTGACCCCCTCCTGATGAGAGGACCGTTGGTGATGACGATGGTGATGATTTCCCCCTCCCAGAGGGATGTTTCCCCGACAGAATAGCTCCGCCGGAGCTCTAGATTGGTTCCGCCAAGGTTCCGCCTCGTGGCAGCGGTGTTTCTTCCCGAAAGCTTTCTTATGATTTTTCCAGGGTAAAAGACTTCATATAGCAGAAGATGGTCACCGGAGGCCTGCCAGCGGGCCCACGAGGCAGGGGCGCGCCCAGGGGGGTAGGGCGCGCCCCCCCTCGTGGCCAGGGTGTGGGCCCCCTCTAGTACTTCTTCCGATCAGTATTTTTTATGAATTCCAAAAATGACTTTCGTGGAGTTTCAGGACTTTTGGAGTTGTGCAGAATAGGTCTGTAATATTTGCTCCTTTTCCGGCCCAGAATTCCAGCTGCCGGCATTCTCCCTCTTCATGTAAACCTTGTAAAATAAGAGAGAATAGGCATAAGTATTGTGACATAACGTATAATAGTAGCCCATAATGCGATAAATATCGATATAAAAGCATGATGCAAAATGGACGTATCACCACCTTAAGTTTCCCTTAGTTAAATATAACTCCCACATCTTTCATGAATCTCACAAACAAATCCACGTCTATGAGCACAACATAACAATATAAGCATAACGTAGTAACACCCAGGGGTTTGAATGTAAGACAGTAGGTTCCTACCTCATCAACTACTTCCCAAATACCCACATGTTAACACATCCTACTCATGCAATGTTTGAGGGTGAAACTAATGCATAAAAACTAGGTATGAAAAATATGATCAAAGTGTGAACTTGCCTTGTACTGTCGATGAAGATGATTCGCACTCATAACCCCTGATAGTTCTACTCGTCACACTCCGGTCAATCTATCATGAGCAAGCAATTGCATACATAAGCACTCATGCAAAAGAATCAAAGAAAATATCTCAGAAAACTTTGAAAATAAGCAAACAACTCTTGCATCAGAAAACAATTTCTAACGAAGAAGTGGGATCATAATGAAGAAGTGAATCATAACGAATAGATGAGATAGAGGGGATCATAACAAAGAAGTGGGCATTGGTTTCATTGTATTTGGACAAACGGTGTAAAAGTTGTGTTAGTTTGAAAATCAGGGGCTAATCTATGAAGAAAAATATTCACAAATGGGTCCCTGGCGAAAATAAAACAGAAAAAGAAAAATCTATCGGACGAACGTCCGCTACGAAAACCTAACGAACGAAACCGTTCGCTGCGAAGACCTAACCTAGCGAACATTCACTATTTAGATAAAACCGATTTGAAAATAAAAAACCGATCTAATCGTGGACCGTTGGATGGAGATCGAACGACCGAGAGGGGATGGGGCATTACCGCAGCAACGGGGCTGACGACGGTGAAGAAGATGGAGGCGGCGAGTCGGATCCGGTCGGGATGGCGGCTCCAACGGTCATTGAGGCCGACGAAGAGGTTGAGGAGGGGCGTCGCGGTGCAGCAGAGTCGATGCGGGGGTCAGCAATGGTCGACGGCGACGAGGGCGGCGGCTGCGGTTTCCGATGGAGGCGGTGGTGTGATGCGGCGATGGCGGCGGGATGCAAGGAGGGAGAGAGAGAGCCTGGGGCCAGTATTTAAGGAGGGGGCGGCCTCGGGTGCATGGAGGAGGGGGCAAGACGGCGGAGGAGTTCGGAGGTGGCACGACCTCCGATGGCGGTGCAAGGGCTTGCCCGAGCGGGATTCCCGCTCGGGGAAGGTGATGGCGGCGCGCTGGGCACTGGGCTGCGGCCTGGCCTGGTTGGCTATGCCCGGTTAGTTCGGCTCCGGCTTTTTTCAAATAATTTCACAGCCAACAAAAAAACGATAAAATAAAATATACTATAGGCATATAATATATCGAAATTTTCAGAAAAATAATTTTTACAACATGAACATTTTTCCAACTTCAAATAAAATCCACAAAAATTTAAATAAAGCGAAGAGTGCTACTGTTGCAATTAAAATCCCATAAAAATCCTTTTAAAAATACCAAAATGATTTCAAATTTATTTCTCTCCAATTTTCTGCGGCCCCACGCATTATCTTCCCAAGCAGCATGACTGGCTCGAAGCCAAATGTCACCACAACCGCTTCAGAACAGAAGAAGACGAGGGCTGCTGAGGCTGAAGCCAGAAAGAGGAAGAATACTGAAGCCTCTGATGTCTCTCCCTCCTAGAAGAAGTGCAAGACCAAGAAGAGTCGGGCTGCTTCCACAGAGCCCCTTGTTGTTGAACCCATCTCAGTGGTTCGTCCTTCATCTGCATCCCCAGAACTTCGCATGACTGTTCATGAGCCTGCTTCCACAGAGGCTCCTGAAGCTGAAGATATGCCAGCAGCTGAACCCACCGCTGCTGAAGACATTGGTCATCATGACAATGTTGAAGATGATGAAGTTCTTCCTCGGATCGAATATAATGTGGTATCATCGCCTGTTCGTACGAAAAGCGAAATCATCAGCATTGGTCGTCCTCTGACGCCAATTGCTTAGGATGCTTCATGGGCTGATCGCCCACAAGAACAAGAATCCCCAAGTACTCCCCAACAACAACAACAAACCACACCATCCGTCCAAGTTGAAGAGGATGAGGACCTTCCCACTCCATCTCCAAAGGCGTCGCATGTACTACAAAGGCTTCGCAAAGGACCAAGGCCTCAAGTCCCTCTTCCGAGCGTTCCAGAAGGAGAAGTGCACCGTCAACCTATTGCATGTCAAGTGTTCTCTGAAGCCACTCCAACTGTGAATGTCTCCGTGACTGAAGCACAAGCTGCTGAAGACAATCCGGCTGCATCAGCCAATGAAGAACGTCAAGAAGAACGTGTCTCTACTCCCCCCATGCCTGAAGAAACAGTTCATGAAGTGAACGTGTCTGTGTCTGACCCTCCAGCTTCTCAAGTGGAGGTTGAAAATCCTGAAGCTGCCACAACCAACGCAAGTGAAGCCAATGACGTTGTCATGGCTGAAGCTAATGTGGAGCTTGAACCAACCAGTGTGCCTGAAGCTAATGAGGCTACTGCTCCTGAAGCACCTGTTGTGCAGCCTGAAGCCTCAGCTGCTGCCACTGCTCCAGTTCCGCCCCCAAGGGCCTATACAATCGAGCAAGCATACAACCATGGCGAGCTAATCACAGTAAGATGGCCCGTTCTGGTCCCTCCGCCTAATGTCTCTGGTCCTCAATTTGACTATCACATTGAGCATAGGCCTCAGGTCCAGAAGCCCAAGCCAAGACTGCCAAGGTTTCCAGGTACTGCAAACTCACCAGGGTCTTTCAATGAAAATGGCTTCAAGAGCCACAACACATTCTTTGACAGCTTGAATAACCCCTACACGAAGCCAAGAATATCATCAGATCGGTTCTGGAGTCATCAGCAGTGAAGCTATTACTCCTGTGTTCTGTATGATCAAGGGCGCATTTCCCTCATATGCGCCTCGACACTGAAGCCATTACTGGACTGCCCTGCTTAGAAGAAGCACTTGACTGCTTTCGTGATGCTGGGCTGCTTAGTTTTGTCACAGATAAAGAACACTGGAATGAAGAGCTATTGCTTCAATTCTATGCTACTCTGCACATTCGCGGCTACAACAGGGATACGAAGACATGGGTTCTCGAGTGGATGACCGGAAATGTTCATCATGAAGCCAAAGCTATGGATATCAACCTGGTTGTCAAAATCACCGCAATGCTTTGGAAAGCATCTTTCATAAGCCTGAACCCAATATGAGTCAGATGTTGAGCATGATGAAGCCTTTGCCACGTGATGCTGAATATCCAACAGAGTTCTTTGTTGAGGACCTTGAATATCTGCCACGCACCATATATCACATCATCAGGCGAACTCTATGGCCTATCAAAGGACATTAATCAGTGGCAAAGCTTGAAGGAGCTATGAAGACTTTGGTCTTCTACATTCTCAATGGCATCAGCTTCAATGCGCACGACTTCTTCATCAGGCAACTTGCTGCTTTCGGCTCTGACCTATTTGGTCTAAAGTTTTATGCTCCATGGGTCATGCGCCTCATCAAGCGACACTCATCTGTCAACTATCAACCATCTGCTCGCAATCATGTGATTTTTCTACCAGAGGTTGATATGTTAGTTGAAGCTATATACCCTGAACCTGCCAAGAAGCCTCTTTGTCTTTAGAATGCCGAGCACCAAAGCTTCACTCAACCCATTGAAGGTGTTCAAGCAGCAACACGAATCTATCCATTGGGTGGAAATACTCGTCTGCCTCATCGAGCACCTACTGAAGCCACTGAAAGCACCATTGCCCAAAGGCCTCGAAAGCGTTCTCGCATTCTCAATGACCGAGAACTTCTTGTGGCCCTTCATCAAAAACAGGATAAGCATCATTTCTGGCTCAAGAGACAGATGCAAAGCCTCTTGGTGGATGTCAATCGCATTCGCAACCTTGCCACCAAGAATGCCTTTGTTGCTCATGAAACTTGCCGGCGATCATGGAAGAGCTTGACCCTGCTTAGTGCTGAAGCAGATCTTCAGGACGATGGCTTCAATGAACGATTCCAGTTGACTCCACTCCTCCACGGACTACTATCCTACATCGTACTCCATCTCTTGAAGATTCTTAATATTCTTCCTCCGCGGCAACGGTAAATGCCAGAGGGATCGATGATGAAGATGATGCTACTTCACCACCTCCTACTTCTGCATGCATCGACACTCCACCAAGTTCATCTGCACCGCCACCCAACAACGACAACCCTGCTGCTTCAACTACTCCTCATGAGGACGAGTAGATGCTCTATGTCTTCAAACCTTTTTGGTCATTACTGCAAAAGGGGGAGAAGCGTATGAGTTTGATAGTCTTCAAGCGGGTTCATATGGGCGGTTGCATTATATTTTGCCTCGTGCTTACAACTCTTGCTTTTTAAAAACATTTGGTTCTTTGAGTTGTAACACCTAAACTTGACGGTCGTCTGCTACTTGTTTGCTTTACTATGATGCGATGATAAATTCCGCATGTGCGATGATAACTTCCGCACTTAGATCATCCTGCAGACGTCCATTTTTCATTATGCATGTCATCCTATAAGCTATATCATTTCATGCATGATGAATTATCTTCATAAGTTGAAGTGGATCTCCACAAGTACAACCTGCCATGTGCATTTGCATTCCAAAAGCAAAATTACTTATATGCACATCTTCAGGGGGAGCCCTTGCTACTTATGAAGACAATTCCTATCCTTTACAATTTTACATACTTTATCCCCGTTGAAAACTTCAACTAGTTTGTCATCAATCACCAAAAAGGGGGAGATTGTAAGTGCATCTAGTGCCACCCCTAGTTGGTTTTGGAGTATTGACGGCAAAGTTGGTTGAGGGACTAATGCGTTTGTGAGAATTGCAGGATAACGCAGGTAGTGTCCCTCATTGATTCGGTTTACCTACCGGAGATAACCCCTAAAAATGTATGAAGACATTGAAGACAATGGTGGTATGAGAAGATATTCATATTGAAGACTATGACATGAGAAGACATTGCGTGAAGACTATGGAGCGCGAAGACTGTGTGGATTCGTTGCTTCCTTTTCTTGTTTGTTGAGTCATAGGAACCACCGTACTGTTAAGTGGGGTTCAAGTGAACTAAGTCAGAGTGACTGAAGTGATGCTCAACTCAAATCCTATGTCTTCGAGCGAAGACAATGAGAGCAAACCTTATCCAGAGCTGGATGAGTTAGCTTTGCTTGTAGCCCAAGTAAAGTTGCCGCGTGTGTTTGAAATCTGACCGTTGGAACACGTGTCAGTTCCTTAGTGACCCAGGGTCATTTTGAACAAATCAGGTCGGGTTGCCTAGTGGCTATAAATAGCCCACCCCCTACACCATAAATTGGTGGCTGCTCAGAGTTAGTTTACGGCTTTTGTCGTTTTGAGAGCAACCCACCTCGAAGCCTTTGAGAGAGATATCCTTGCAAGGACAAAGCCCAAACACCCAGAGCCAAAGAGTGTTAGGCATCACTGAAGTCTTTCTGTCTGTGTGACCTGAAGACTTATTACACTTGAGGACTATGTATCCTCCAGCCGGTTAGGCATCGCGTTTTGAGCATCCAAGAGTCATTGTGGATTGCCGGGTGAACGAAGTCTGTGAAGGTTTGGAAGTCTACCTTGAAGACTTACCAGCATGATTTGGCGAGGACTAAGTGTCCTTAGCTCAAGGGGAATAAGGTGAAGACACGGTCTTCTGAGTTGAATCTCAGCCTCCCTAACCAGACGTATAGTTGTCACAGCAACTGGAACTGGTCCAACAAATCTTGTGTCTTCAACAAGTGACTGGTTCTATCTCTTCCCTCCTTTACTTTGAGTTTGTCTTCATGAAGTCATTACTTATCTGTCTTATCTGATTGACTTCATTGCTTGACTACTATTGTTGATTGGCTTCATACTATCTTCCATCCTGATCCTACTACCTAGCTGCTATTAGTCTTCGTACGTTAACGCTAGTGCATACTTGACTATGGCTTGCTTGTTGTAGTTTATCTTCCGCTGCATATCAATTAGGTCATTTCTATTGTTTGTCTTCGAAACTTCCACGTTTTGAAGACTTTGATAAAAATCGCTAATTCACCCTCCCTCTAGTCGATAACTAGCACTTTCAATTGGTATTAGAGCAAGGTACTCCCTTATTCTGTGTGATTGGGTTTAACCACCTGGAGTTCAGCTATGTCGACTGCAGGATTGAGGAATGTATCTTGCCCCACCTTTGACGGTCATGAGTATCCCTGGTGGAAAGCCATGATGAAGAAGCGACTCATGGCAATGGACAGCGAACTATGGACCGTCACCGAGATTAGTCTTACCGATCTATGCAAGATGGCGGAGGCTGATGACATTCGCAAGTACACTCTACTGAACCTCACAGCAAAGGATGTCATCTGCTCCTGCCTGTCCCAAAACCAGTTCAGGAATGTCATGCACCTCAATCACGCGAAGCTAATCTGGGACCGACTTTCTGAGGTCTATGATAGTCATCTTAATCGTCATGATCCTTGGCTTGATGACTACAAGGAGTCTCTTAATGAGATGACCTTTACACCTGAACCGTCTCCATCTTCACCATGCCTCATGGCAGGGGGTGCTAAGGTAACTAAATGCTATCTTTCTAAAACTAGTGATGATGAATCAGGTGATGAATTGGGCCCCAGGTATGTCAAACTTGCTTCCCTTGCCACTAAACAACAAAGAGCTTTGGAAAAGATTCAAAACATGCTTAGTAAGAGCGATGATATGTTGGGCAAAGAAATGGATCAGTCAAAAGCTTTGGCTGAGAGTCTTCAGAGACTTCATTCCAAGTTTGACGCCCTTCAAGATCAACATAATGCTCTCTTATCTGATCATGAGAAACTTTCTTGTGAATGTCTTCAAAGAGAGCAAGATCTTGAAAAGATAAGAGTGGATTATGAAGTTCTTCTGAAGAAGCACGATTCATTTCGCGCTCAATGGATCAGTCCCGCTCAGGATGGATTTGAACCACCATGCTTAAAATGCATTGAGCGTGATAATGCTGCCTCTGTTGCTGAATGTTCCACTGCTGCTACTGTTGCTCTGTCTTCAACTACTGATGTGGTAACTAACCCCTCTTATGAGGATACCACTACAATTGCTGATGAAAATGCTAGGTTGAAGACATTGCTTGAAACAGGGATGTATAAAAGTCTGAAAGGGCATCAGACACTTTGTGATGTCCTCAAAAAGCAGATTCTGAACCGAAACCCTAGGAAAGAGGGTGTTGGGTTCGAGAGGAAAATGAATGCTGATGGTTCCTATTGGAAGCCTGAGCAGTATCCCAAAACCACATGGGTTGCTGCAAAGGAACCTTCAGTGGATCCATCCACTTTATCTGGATTTACCTGTGCTAATCCTATTATCATTGATGAATCCTTTGATGCAAACTATAAACTGTTCAAAAATCAGAATGGTGAAGTGTTTGCCAGGTATATTGGTACTAACTGCAGGAATGGACCTCCTATGAAGAAGATCTGGGTTCCCAAAAGATGTCTTGAGAATCTTCCAGTGAATGTCATCATGATACCACCAGAGAAGAAGACAAACCCCAGACCAAAGGCATCATATGGTCCAACGGCTTCATACGAACACTGGACTCACTTGAGTCACCCTAACGCCAATGTTTTGCAGGAAAATCATACTCAGACTCATGAATATGAGCGTGTGTCTTCAAAATGCTATGTTCATAGAACTAAGAACTTTTCTGCTTATTCACATGAGTATCATTCATCTCCTGCAAGGCTATTTGCTAGGGCTTCAAAGCCAAAATTCTCAGATGCAGCACTTAGACTCATTGCTTCTAAGCCACCCCTGAAAATGTGGGTGGTGAAGAAGAATTAACTCTCTTTTGCAGAGTGTGGTCTCCAGCCAGCAATCAAAGGCGTTCGATATAATTGCTGGGGACCTAAAACACAAAGGGACGCATGATAAAATGACTTACTATGTATTCCACATATGAATCGCTTACCTGTCATACTGTGTGCTAACTTTCATCTATGCTGTGATAATCCAAGTGTGCATCAACTGCTTATGCTTCACAACATACCTTGTGAAGCCTATCCTCCTAACTGGACTGTAGGACATGTCACCAAAAGCTTCAGAATGGATTATTGACAGCGGATGCACTAATCATATGACTGGTGATCAAAGTCTTCTCATGGAATCAACCTTACGTCCATCCGAGAAGAGTCAAATCACATTTGCTGACACTGGTAAAGGCAAGGTATTGGGTCTAGGTAGAGTTGCAATCTCAAAGGATCAACACATGGATAAAGTGATGCTTGTTGAATCCCTTGGATTCAACTTAATGTCTGTCTCAATGCTTTGTGACTTAAACATGATTGTGATATTTGGAAAATATTGTTGCCTTGTACTAATGGAATCTGACAAGTCTCTAGTCTTTGAAGGGTATAGGAAAGGTGATCTATACATGGTAGATTTCTCAGCAGGTCCACAGCTTGCCGTATGTCTTCTTGCAAAAGCTTCAGAATGCTGGCTCTGGCATCGAAGGCTGGGGCACGCTGGCATGAGGAACTTGCACACTCTCGTCAAAAAGAAGCATGTCATAGGCATCAAAGATGTCAAGTTCAAGAAAGATCATTTGTGTGGTGCTTGCGAAGCTGGGAAGATGACGAGGGCCAAGCACCCCTCGAAGACAATCATGACAACATCTCAACCCTTCGAGCTGCTACACATGGACTTATTTGGACCTACTCATTACTCCACCCTCACAACAATGGCGTGTCTCTATGGCTTCGTCATTGTTGATGACTTCTTAAGATATACATGGGTGCACATAATTCTCTACAAGACTGAAGTACAAGACGTCTTCAGACGATTCGCCAATCGAGCAATGAACAATTATGGCGTCAAGATCAAGCATATCAGAAGTGATAACGACACTGAATTCAAGAACACCGGCCTTGATCTATATCTGGATACAATGGGAATCACTCATGAGTTCTCTGCTCCATACACACCTCAACAAAATGGCATTGTTGAGCGCAAGAATAGAACCCTCATTGAGATGGCTCGAACAATGCTCGACGAGTACAAGACACCAAGAAAGTTCTGGCCTGAAGCTATTGATACAGCCTGTCACATCATCAACCGTGTTTACATCCACAAGCTTCTGGGCAAAACATCCTATGAGCTCCTTACTGGCAAGAAGTAAAATGTCAGCTACTTCAGAGTCTTTGGTGCTAGGTGCTGGATCAAGGATTCCCATCACAAGTCAAAATTTGAACCCAAAGCTCACGAAGGCTTCATGCTTGGCTATGGAAAGGATTCACACTCTTACAGAGTCTTCAACCTCTTCCACTACAAAATCGTTGAAACAGTGGATGTGCGATTTGATGAAACCAATGGTTCACAACGAGAGCTCCTGCCAAACACACTTGATGAAGCTCCTTCCAGTGAATCTATCAAGCTGATGGGAACTGGTGAGATCATGCCCTCTGAAGCACAGCCTGAAGAGGAACTTATCATTTCTGCACCAAACCAACCTGAAGACAATGCTCAGACCAAAGACAATCCTTTCAATGATGACAATGATCAGCATGAGCAAGGTCTTCGTCCAGTTCATCCTCGTGTTGCAAATGAAGTACAAATCGAGAAGATAATTGACAGCATCAACGCGCCTGGTCCGCTTACTCGCTCAAGAGCAACACAGTTAGCAAACTTCTGTGGGCACTTTTCATTTGTGTCAATATCAGAACCCAAGAAAGTTGCTGAAGCTTTTATGGAACCTGAATGGATTCAATCCATGCAAGAAGAACTTCAACAGTTCAAGCTGAATAATGTTTGGGAACTTGTCAAGCGACCTGACCCTCGCAAGCATAACATTATTGGAACAAAATGGATATATCGAAACAAGCAAGATGAGCATGGTCAAGTCGTCAGAAACAAAGCACGTCTTGTGGCACAAGGATATACTCAAGTTGAAGGAATTGATTTCGATGAAACATTTGCCCCTGTGGCTAGACTTGAAGCTATTCGCATACTGCTAGCCTACGCTAATCATCACAACATCTTGCTATATCAAACGGATGTAAAGAGTGCATTTCTCAATGGCAAGATTGAAGAAGAAGTATATGTCGCTTAACCACCTGGCTTTGAAGATCCAAAACATCATGATATGGTGTACAAGCTAAACAAAGCACTGTATGGCCTCAAACAAGCTCCTCGTGCCTGATATGATACAATCAAAGACTTCCTGAAGAGCAAAGGCTTCAAACCTGGATCCCTCGATCCCACACTCTTCACGAAGACATATGATGGTGAACTGTTTGTGTGCCAAATATATGTGGATGACATAATCTTCGGCTGCACCAACGAGAAGTACAGTGATGAGTTTGGATACATGATGCAAGAGCAATATCAGATGTCCATGATGGGAGAACTGAAGTTCTTCCTTGGTCTTCAAATTCGTCAGCAACAAAATGGCATCTTCATATCTCAAGAAAAGTACCTCAAAGATTGTCTGAAGAAGTTTGGAATGGAAGACTGCAAACGTTATACGACGCCAATGCCAGCCAAACACCACCTTGGTCCCGACGACAATGGTAAAGAGTTTGATCAAAAGGTATACCGCTCCATGATTGGTTCTTTACTTTATCTATGTGCATCTAGGCCAGATATTATGCTTAGTGTTTGCATGTGTGCTCGATTCCAAGTGGCACCAAAGGAATCGCATCACTTAGCTGTGAAGCGAATTCTTCGATATTTGGCTTACACCCCAACACTCGGATTATGGTATCCAAAGGGCTCAAGGTTTGACCTAGTTGGATTCTCGGATGCTGATTATGCTGGTGACAAGGTGGATCGCAAGTCAACATCAGGAACATGTCACTTTCTGGGTCGATCACTTGTCTGTTGGTCTTCAAAGAAGCAGAACTGTGTATCACTCTCAACTGCTGAATCTGAATACATTGCTGCTGGATCCTGTTGTGCTCAGCTTCTATGGATGAAGCAAACTCTCAAGGATTATGGCATCAACCTGAAACAAGTACCTCTCTTCTGCGACAATGAAAGTGCCATCAAGATAGCCAACAACCCAGTCCAGCACTCGAAGACAAAGCACATTGAAATACGTCATCACTTTCTTAGAGATCATGTTATGAAGAAAGATATAGATATCATGCACGTCAACACTGAAGAGCAGCTGGCAGATATCTTCACAAAGCCCTTGGATGAGAAAAGGTTTTGCAAGTTACGGTGTGAGCTAAATATCTTGGAATCCTCGAATGTCCTGTGATCAGGCACACATCCTAACACTTATGCATGTTGATGACTTAGATGTGCAACACACAAAGTAATGTATATCTTCAATCAATGAAGATTTACACTCTGAGTGTGAATACATTAACATGGAATTTGACTTCGGAGTGCCACGATAATTGTGCGCTGTGTCTGGGTCTAATACTTCCTATACGGTGGGTAACGCCACCACTAACTTTCTCTATTTGAAGTGTTTCACTCATGGTGTTATATTGCAATAACTTCGCATTTGGTTTGTCTTCAGTTTCAATTTATCTTCATGATCTTCTACACTATGATGATTTGATTGCTTTCTGATATATATATATATATATATATATACTAGTGTTCTGTCTTTACAGCATTCACTTATAGCTATGTCTTCAAGATTGGATCTTTTGAACTAAGTGAATGTGATCGGACCCTAACCTCTCTATGCTTCCTATCTCAAAATCTATCTGTCCAAATCATATGCTTTCTATTGAAACTGTCGAATGTCTTCTCTGCGTCCTAGTCAGCAGAAGGCAAAGAGACAAACATTAAATCTGTTTTAAATGACTTATCTTTATTGTTGAAATCCGGAGAAGCCGGAACAACTCTCCGACATGCCTGGCAGGCGTGGGAACGTGGGACAATTCTAAGTATGTTGCATGCTTGCCACGTACCCCTCAGATGTGAACCGCCAGGGGCACCAGCGTAATTGCGCTGTGTCTCTCACCTACTTATAAATACTTGTCCCCTGCGGTAAAGAAATCCTTCTTCCACCTCTCCACCTCCGTCAAAACCCTAGCGCCACCGCTAGCTCGCGACGACGCCGGCGACGAAGCGCTTAGCTGCCGCGACTTCTCCGACGCCGTCCTCATGCCGGCCGCGGACATCGTCCTCTCCGCTGTCGCCGTAGGTGTCCTCCGTCGCCAAGTTAGGGCACGGTGGGCTGAACTGCTCGGTCTCCTATTCTTCCCATCTAGCAGTTCTTCGTGCGGTAATTATAACTCTAGTTTTACCACCTTTTTGATCTTCAAGATTCATCATGTTTACCAAAAGTAGTTTCTACCTATTCAATGTTAGATCTATTCTGTCTACATCTCATACTGCCGAGTCAATTCACTTAGATTTCCTGTCTAGTTTGATTCCTCACTTGTACTCATTCACGGATTGGTACAAATCTGGAACCAACTCACCTATATAAGTGAATGTCTTCGCATCATGAGGTCAATATCTTCAAACTGATTTATCTTCAAAATCTTCTGAGAATGCATATGACCTCTTCCCCTTCCCTCGCATCTCTAATGCTGTCACAGGTACATGTCCGTGGGAGAATCCCTTGGTTCTCATAGTCTACATTCGTTTGCAGAATACTTACATCATCATATCAATTCTCCTGAAGCCAGTTCCTGCTTGACCAGCAAGCGTAAATCTCTGAAGCCTCTGAACGTATTGAAGCCATTCAGCTTGAAGTTCATGGCTGCAGAAAAATCAGCAAGGAAGGGTGGCAGACATTGTCGTGGGGGAACATCAAGGGATCTACCTGATGATCTGGCAGAAATGTATAAAACAGATCCTAAAAAAGATTACAATCAGCACAAGACTCGAATCCAATGGATTCGACGCTATTGGGCTGAACAGTGGTACAAGTACAAGTTCGTCAGCCAGGAGTACGCAGAGAAAAATGCTATCAAGAGCCCTTGGGGTGATATTCTCTATCGAGGCCTTCCCCCCAAGAACAATGCTGAAGCCATTGCGCAAGAATTATATCCTTGCATGGTGCATGGACCACAGCCTGAAGAAGCCGACCCATCATCATTGCTCTGGTGTCGTGACGACAATCTCTTCAAGCGCAACTTCTAGTTTGCTAAGGCTTTGGCAAAGGAAAACAAGAAGTCACGGGGATTAGACTTTAATCCTGGTCCCTCTGCTCCCCGTGATGATGGCACACGTGAAGCTGAAGAAAACAGAATTGGCCCCTTTGCAAAACTTGATGGCCTCATCACTTACATCTTGGTCCAAGGTGCCAAGGTAGATCATTCTGATAATGATGCTGATTTTGATGAAGCCCCAGCTCCTCCTCCTAGGCCGCGGAAGCCAAAGAAACTTAAGGCTTCATCATCAGCTGCACCTCCAAAAGCTTCTCGTGTGAAGGCTCTGGCCACTACACCTCCTGCAGCCAGTGTGCAGTCTGAAGATCAATCCCGTATCTCCAAGAAGACGGAGAAGAAAAAGCAACTTGTCAGGCATACTGATCAAGCCTTGACTCCTGCCACCATTCTGCGTGAAGAACCCATTGATCTATCAAGTGATGAAGATCTTGCTGATGATGCTCTTGAGCAGCTGATAAAGAGCAAGGAAGAAGCAGAAATCTTCAACAACTTGCCTCTCTTTGATGTGGCCATCATCCACAATTTCATTGATGAGTGGTTCGACACCCCCAATGTCAGCTTTGAAGATTTACAGCTTCCCATTGGCCTCAGTGTTGCCTTGAATGGTGCAATTGCTTCTGAGCTGGCTCTCGCTCATCAAATTGTTGAGCTCAAGAACAAGATTGATTATGAGAAGGCTCAATTCAAGAAGCATGTGGCCAAGCTAAGTGTTCAAGACGTCCGAAACTTCAAATTCATGCTGCATGAGCTTAAAGAAGCTTTTCTGAAGAAGCGCCAAGAAGCTCAAGGCTCTTGTGAGCGCATGAAGCGTTTGGCTGATAAGTGTGTGCTTGCCTACAATGAGGCTAAGAAGCGCAAGTCACTTGGCCATCCTAGCATTGACCCCAGGATGGCTGCAAAGAAAAAGAAGAAGCTTTCTACTGACCAGCCTGCACCTTCAAGCCAAGAATCCCCACGCATTATATTCCCAAGCAGCATGACTGGCTCGAAGCCAAAGGTCACCACAACCGCTTCAGAACAGAAGAAGACGAGGGCTGCTGAGGCTGAAGCCAGAAAGAGGAAGAATACTGAAGCCTCTGATGCCGCTCCCTCCAAGAAGAAGCGCAAGACCAAGAGGAGTCGGGCTGCTCCCACAGAGCCCCTTGTTGTTGAACCCATCTCAGTGGTTCCTCCTTCATCTGCATCCCAAGAACTTCGCATGACTGTTCATGAGCCTGCTTCCACAGAGGCTCCTGAAGCTGAAGATATGCCAGCAGCTGAACCCACCGCTGTTGAAGACATTGGTCATCATGACAATGTTGAAGATGATGAAGTTCTTCCTCATATCGAATATAATGTGGTGTCATCGCATGTTCGTACGAATAGCGAAATCATCAGCATTGGTCTTCCTCTGACGCCAATTGCTCAGGATGCTTCATGGGCTGATCGCCCACAAGAACAAGAATCCCCAAGTACTCCCCAACAACAACAACAAACCACACCATCCGTCCAAGTTGAAGAGGATGAGGACCTTCCCACTCCATCTCCAAAGGCGTCGCCTGTACTACAAAGGCTTCGCAAAGGACCAAGGCCTCAAGTCCCTCTTCCAAGCGTTCCAAAAGGAGGAGTGCACCGTCAACCTGTTGCACGTCAAGTGTTCTCTGAAGCCACTCCAACTGTGAATGTCTCTGTGACTGAAGCACAAGCTGCTGAAGACAATCCGGCTGCATCAGCTGATGAAGAACATCAAGAAGAACGTGTCTCTACCCCCCCCATGCATGAAGAAACAGTTCATGAAGTGAACGTGTCTGTGTCTGACCCTCCAGCTTCTCAAGTGGAGGTTGAAAATCCTGAAGCTGCCACAACCAACGCAAGTGAAGCCAATGACGTTTCATGGCTGAAGCTAATGTGGAGCTTGAACCAACCAGTGTGCCTGAAGCTAATGAGGCTACTGCTCCTGAAGCACCTGTTGTGCAGCCTGAAGCCTCAGCTGCTGCCACTGCTCCAGTTCCGCCCCCAAGGCCCTATACAATCGAGCAAGCATACAACCATGGCGAGCTAATCACAGTAAGATGGCCCGTTCTGGTCCCTCCGCCTAATGTCTTTGGTCCTCAATTTGACTATCACATTAAGCATAGGCCTCAGGTCTAGAAGCCCAAGCTAAGACTGCCAAGGTTTCCAGGTACTGCAAACTCACCAGGGTCTTTCAATGCAAATGGCTTCAAGAGCCACAACACATTCTTTGACAGCTCGAAGAACCTCTACACGAAGCCAAGAATATCATCAGATCGGTTCTGGAGTCATCAGCAGCGAAGCTATTACTCCTGTGTTCTATATGACCAAGGGCACATTTTCCCTCATATGCGCCTCGACACTGAAGCCATTACTGGACTGCCCTGCTTAGAAGAAGCACTTGACTGCTTTCGTGATGCTGGGCTGCTCAATTTTGTCACAGATAAAGAACACTGGAATGAAGAGCTATTGCTTCAATTCTATGCTACTCTGCACATTCGCGGCTACAACAGAGATACGAAGACATGGATTCTCGAGTGGATGATCGAAAATGTTCATCATGAAGCCAAAGCTATGGATATCAACCTGGTTGTCAAAATCACCGCAATGCTTTGGAAAGCATCTTTCATAAGCCTGAACCCAATATGAGTCAGATGTTGAGCATGATGAAGCCTTTGCCACGTGATGCTGAATATCCAACAGAGTTCTTTGTTGAAGACCTTGAGTATTTGCCACACACCATATATCACATCATCAGGCAAACTCTATGGCCTATCAAAGGACATTCATCAGCGGCAAAGCTTGAAGGAGCTATGAAGACTTTGGTCTTCTACATTCTCAATGGCATCAGCTTCAATGCACAAGACTTCTTCATCAGGCAACTTGCTGCTTCCGGCTCTGACCTATTTGGTCTGAAGTTTTATGCTCCATGGGTCATGCGCCTCATCAAGTGACACTCATCTGTCAACTATCAACCATCTGCTCGCAATCATGTGATTTTTCTACCAGAGGTTGATATGTCAGTTGAAGCTATATACCCTGAACCTGCCAAGAAGCCTCTTTGTCTTTAGAATTCCGAGCACCAAAGCTTCACTCAACCCATTGAAGGTGTTCAAGCAGCAACACGAATCTATCCATTGGCTGGAAATACTCGTCTGCCTCATCGAGCACCTACTGAAGCCACTGAAAGCACCATTGCCCAAAGGCCTCGAAAGCGTTCTCGTGTTCTCAATGACCGAGACTTCTTGTGGCCCTTCATCAGAAACAGGATAAGAATGATTTCTGGCTCAAGAGACAGATGCAAAGCCTCTTGGTGGATGTCAATCGCAATCGCAACCTTGCCACCAAGAATGCCTTTGTTGCTCATGAAACTTGCCGGCGATCATGGAAGAGCTTGACCCTGCTTAGTGCTGAAGCAGATCTTCAAGACCATGGCTTCAATGAACGATTCCAGTTTGACTCTACTCCTCCCAGGACTGCTGTCCTACGTCGTACTCCATCTCTTGAAGATTCTGAATATTCTTCCTCCGCGGCAACGGTAAATGCCAGAGTGAGCGATGATGAAGATGATGCTACTTCACCACCTCCTACTTCTGCACGCATCGACACTGCACCAAGTTCATCTGCACCGAAACCCAACAACGACCACCCTGCTGCTTCAACTACTCCTCATGAGGACGAGTAGATGCTCTATGTCTTCAAACCTTTTTGGTCATTACTGACAAAAGGGGGAGAAGCGTATGAGTTTGATAGTCTTCAAGCGGGTTCATATGGGCGGTTGCATTATATTTTTGCCTCGTGCTTACAACTCTTGCTTTTTAAAAACATTTGGTTCTTTGAGTTGTAACACCTAAACTTGATGGCCGTCTGCTACTTGTTTGCTTTACTATGATGCGATGATAAATTCCGCATGTGCGATGATAACTTCCGCACTTAGATCATCCTGCAGACGTCCATTTTTCATTATGCATGTCATCCTATAAGCTATATCATTTCATGCATGATGAATTATCTTCATAAGTTGAAGTGGATCTCCACAAGTACAACCTGCCATGTGCATTTGCATTCCAAAAGCAAAATTACTTATATGCACATCTTCAGGGGGAGCCCTTGCTACTTATGAAGACAATTCCTATCCTTTACAATTTTACATACTTTATCCCCGTTGAAAACTTCAACCAGTTTGTCATCAATCACCAAAAAGGGGGAGATTGTAAGTGCATCTAGTGCCACCCCTAGTTGGTTTTCGAGTATTGATGACAAAGTTGGTTGAGGGACTAATGCGTTTGTGAGAATTGCAGGATAACGCAGGTAGTGTCCCTCATTGATTCGGTTTACCTACCGGAGATGACCCCTAAAAATGTATGAAGACATTGAAGACAATGGTGGTATGAGAAGATATTCATATTGAAGACTATGACATGAGAAGACATTGCGTGAAGACTATGGAGCGCGAAGACTGTGTGGATTCGTTGCTTCCTTTTCTTGTTTGTTGAGTCATAGGAACCACCGTACTGTTAAGTGGGGTCCAAGTGAACTAAGTCAGAGTGACTGAAGTGATGCTCAACTCAAATCCTATGTCTTCGAGCGAAGACAATGAGAGCAAACCTTATCCAGAGCTGGATGAGTCAGCTTTGCTTGTAGCCCAAGTAAAGTTGCCGCGTGTGTTTGAAATCTGACCGTTGGAATACGTGTCAGTTCCTTAGTGACCCAGGGTCATTTTGAACAAATCAGGTCCGGTTGCCTAGTGGCTATAAATAGCCCACCCCTACACCATAAATTGGTGGCTGCTCAGAGTTAGTTTACGGCTTTTGTCGTTTTGAGAGCAACCCACCTCGAAGCCTTTGAGAGAGATATCCTTGCGAGGACAAAGCCCAAACACCCTGAGCCAAAGAGTGTTAGGCATCACTGAAGTCTTTCTGTCTGTGTGACCTGAAGACTTATTACACTTGAGGACTGTGTATCCTCCAGCCGGTTAGGCGTCGCGTTCTGAGGATCCAAGAGTCATTGTGGATTACAACGAAGTCTGTGAAGGTTTGGAAGTCTACCTTGAAGACTTACCGGCGTGATTTGGCGAGGACTAAGTGTCCTTAGCTCAAGGGGAATAAGGTGAAGACACGGTCTTCTGAGTTGAATCTCAGCCTCCCTAACCAGACGTACAGTTGTCACAGCAACTGGAACTGGTCCAACAAATCCTCTTCAACAAGTGACTGGTTCTATCTCTTCCCTCCTTTACTTTGAGTTTGTCTTCGTGAAGTCATTACTTACCTGTCTTATCTGATTGACTTAATTGCTTGACTCCTATTGTTGATTGGCTTCATACTATCTTCCATCCTGATCCTACTACCTAGCTGCTATTAGTCTTCGTACGTTAACGCTAGTGCATACTTGACTATGGCTTGCTTGTTGTAGTTTATCTTCCGCTGCATATCAATTACGTCATTTCTATTGTTTGTCTTCGAAACTTCCACGTTTTGAAGACTTTGATAAAAATCGCCTATTCACCCCCCTCTAGTCGATAACTAGCACTTTCATTTTGTCACATCCATAAGCGAGAAACATGTCCTTATTCCACTAAGGATAATTTTGACCGTTGTCCAGTGATCCACTCCTGGATCACTATTGTACCCTCTTGCCAAACTCATGGTGAGGTACACAATAGGTCTGGTACAGAACATAGCATACTTTATAGAACCTGTGATTGAGGCATAGGGAATGACGTTCTCTTTCTATTTTATGTCATGGTCGGGTTTCGAGTCTTTACTCAACTTCACACCTTGCAACACAGTCAAGAACTCCTTCTTTGACTGTTCCATTTTGAACTACTTCAAAAACTAGTCAAGGTATGTACTCATTGAAAAAACTTATCAAGCGTCTTGATCTATATCTATAGATCTTGATGCTCAACATGTAAGCAGCTTCACTGAGGTCTTTCTTTGAAAAACTCCTTTCAAACACTCCTTTATGCTTTCCACAAAATTCTACATCATTTCTGATCAACAATATGTCATTCACATATACTTATCAGAAAGGTTGTAGTGTTCCCACTCACTTTCTTGTAAATACAGGTTTCACTGCAAGTCTGTATAAAAATTATATGATTTGATCAACTCATCAAAGCGTATATTCCAACTCCGAGATGCTTGCACCAGTCCATAGATGGATCGCTGGAGCTTGTGCATTTGGTTAGCACTTTTAGGATTGACAAAACCTTCTTGTTGCATCATATACAACTCTTATTTAAGAAATCCATTAAGGAATGAAGTTTTGACATCCATTTGCCAGATTTCATAAAATGTGGCAATTGCTAACATGATTCGGACAGACTTAAGCATCGCTACGAGCGAGAAAATCTCATAGTAGTCAACACCTTGAACTTGTCGAAAACCATTTGCGAAAAGTCGAGCTTTGTAGATACAAACACTACCATGAGCATCCATCTTCCTCTTAAAGATCCATTTATTCTCTATGGCTTGCCGATCATCGGGTAAGTCAACCAAAGTCCCTACTTTGTTTCCATACATGGATCCCATCTCAGATTTCATGGCCTCAAGCCATTTTGTTGAATATGGGCTCATCATCACTTCCTCGTAGTTCATAGATTCATCATGGTCAAGTAACATGACCTCCAGAATAAGATTACCATACCACTCTGGTGTGGACTGTACTCTAGTTGACCTACGAGGTTCAGTAGAAACTTGAACTGAAGTTTCATGATCATCATCATTAGCTTCCTCACTAATTGGTGTAGGAATCACTACAACTGATTTCTGTGATGAACAATTTCCAGTTCGGGAGAAGGTACAATTGCCTCATCAAGTTCTACTTTCCTCCCACTCACTTCTTTCGAGAGAAACTCCTTCTCTAGAAAGGATCCATTGTTAGCAATGAATATCTTGCCTTCGGATCTGTGATAGAAGGTGTACCCAACAGTCTCCTTTGGGTGTCCTATGAAGACACATTTCTCCAATTTGGGTTCGAGCTTATCAGGTTGAAGCTTTTTCACATAAGCATCCCAGCCCCATACTTTAAGAAACGACAATTTAGGTTTCTTGCCAAACCATAGTTCATATGGTGTCGTCTCAACGGATTTAGATGGTGCCCTTTAACGTGAATGCGGCCGTCTCTAAATCATAACCCCAAAACGATAGCAGTAAATCAGTAAGAGACATCATAGATCGCACCATATCTAATAAAGTACAGTTACAACATCCGGGCACACCATTATGCTATGGTGTTCCAGGTGGTATGAGTTGCGAAACTATTCCACATTGTTTCCAATGAAGGCCAAACTCATAACTCAAATATTCACCTCCATGATCAGATCGTAGAAACTTTATTTTCTTGTTACGGTGATTTTCCACTTCACTCTGAAATTCTTTGAACTTTTCAAATGTTTTAGACTTATGTTTCATTAAGTAGATATACCCATATCTACTCAAATCATCCGTGAAGGTCAGAAAATAACGATACCTGCCATGAGCCTCAACACTCATCGGACCACATACATCAGTATGTATTATTTCCAATAAGTCATTTGCTCACTCTATTGTTCCAGAGAACGGAGTCTTAATCATCTTGCCCATGAGGCATGGTTCGCAAGCATCAAGTGATTCATAATCAAGTGATTCCAAAAGCCCATCAGTGTGGAGTTTCTTCATGCACTTTACACCAATATAACCTAAACGGTAGTGCCACAAACATGTTGCACTATCATCATAAACTTTGCATCTTTTGGCATCAATATTATCAATATGTGTATCACTGCGATCGATATTCAGTAAACCATTTACATTGGATGTAAGACCATAGAAGGTTTTATTCATGTAAACAGAACAACAATTATTCTCTGACTTAAATGAATAATCGTATCACAATAAACATGATCCAATCATACTCATGCTCAATGCAAACACCAAATAACATTTATTTAGGTCCAATACTAATCCCTAAGGTAGAGGGAGTATGCGATGGTGATCTTATCAACCTTGGAATAACTTCCAACACACATCGTCACCTCGCCCTTAACTAGTCTTTGTTCATTTTGCAACTCCTATTTCGAGTTACTAATCATAGCAAATGAACTGGTATCAAATACCCTGGGGTTACTATGAACACTAGTAAAGTACACATCAATAACATGTATATCAAATATATCTTTGTTCACTTTGCCATCCTTCTTATCCGCCAAGTATTTGGGGTAGTTCCGCTTCCAGTGATCATTCCCTTTGCAGTAGAAGCACTCAGTTTCAGGCTTAGGTCTAGCTTTGGGTTTCTTCACGGGAGTGGCAACTTGCTTGCCATTCTTTCTTGAAGTTCCCTTTCTTTCCCTTTGCCCCTTTTCTTGAAACTAGTGGTCTTGTTAACCATCAACATTGGATGTTCTTTCTTGATTTCTACCTTCGTCGATTTTAGCATCGCGAAGAGCTCGGGAATTGTTTTCGTCATCCCTTGCATATTATAGTTCATCACGAAGTTCCAATAACTTGGTGATAGTGACTAGAGAACTCTGTCAATGACTATCTTATCTGGAAGATTAACTCTCACTTGATTCAAGTGATTGTAGTACTCAGACATTCTGAGCACATGCTCGCTAGTTGAGCCATTCTCCTCCATCTTGTAGGCAAAGTACTTGTCAGAGGTCTCATACCTATCGACACGGGCATGAGTCTGAAATACCAATTTCAACTCTTGGAACATCTCATATGCTCCGTGTCGTTCAATTTTTTTTGAAGTCCCGGTTCTAAGCCGTAAATCATGGCGCGCTAAACTATCAAGTAGTCATCATACCGAGCTTGCCAAACGTTCATAACGTCTGTATCTGCTCCTGCAATAGGTCCGTCACTTAGCAGTGCATCAAGGACATAATTCTTCTGTGCAGCAATGAGGATAATCCTCAGATCACGGACCCAGTCCACATCATTGCTACTATCATCTTTCAACTTATTTTTCTCTAGGAACATATCAAAAATAAACTCGGAGCTACATCACAAGCTATTGATCTACAACATAGATATGGAAATACTATCAGTACTAAGTTCATGATAAATTAAAGTTCAATTAATCATATTACTTAAGAACTCCCACTTAGATAGACATCCCTCAAGTCATCTAAATGAGCACGTGATCCATATCAACTAAACCATGTCCGATCGTCATGTGAGATGGAGTAGTTTTCAATGGTGAACATCTCTATGTTGATCATATCTACTATATGATTCATGTTCGACCTTTCGGTCTCAGTGTTCCGAGGCCATATCTGCGTATGCTAGGATCATAAAGTTTAAGACGAGTATTCTGCACGTGCAAAACTGGCTTGCACCCGTTGTATGTGAACGTAGAGCTTATCACACCCGATCATCACGTGGTGTCTCGGCACGACGAACTGTCGCAACAATGCATACTCAGGGAGAACACTTATACCTTGAAATTTAGTGAGGGATCATCTTATAATGCTACCGCCATACTAAGCAAAATAAGATGCATAAAGGATAAACATCACATGCAATCAAAATATGTGACATGATATGGCCATCATCATCTTGTGCCTTTGATCTCCATCTCCAAAGCACCGTCATGATCTCCATCGTCACCGGCTTGACACCTTGATCTCCATCGTAGCATCATTGTCGTCTCGCCGACTATTGCTTCAACGACTATCACTACCGCTTAGTGATAAAGTAAAGCAATTACATGACGATTGCATTTGATACAATAAAGGCGACAACTATAAGGCTCCTACCAGTTGCCGATAACTTTTACAAAACATGATAATCTCATACAACAATTTATATCTCATCATGTCTTGACCATATCACATCACAACATGCCCTGGAAAAACAAGTTAGACGTCCTCTACTTTGTTGTTGCAAGTTTTATGTGGCTGCTACGGGCTTCTAGCAAGAATTGTTCTTACCTATGCATCAAAACCACAACAATTTTTCGTCAAGTGTGCTGTTTAAACCTTCAACAATGGCCGGCTGTAGTCAAACTTGATTCAACTAAAGTTGGAGAAACAGACACCCACGAACCACCTGTGTGCTAAGCATGTCGGTAGAACCAGTCTCATGAACGTGGTCCTGTAATGTTGGTCCGGGCCGCTTCATCCAACAATACCACTGAATCAAAGTAAGACGTTGGTGGTAAGCAGTATGACTATTATGGCCCACAACTTTTTGTGTTCTACTCGTGCAAATAACATCTACGCATAGACCTGGCTCAGATGCCACTGTCGGGAAACATAGTAATTCAAAAAAATTCCTACAATCACATAAGATCTATCTAGGAGAAGCACAGCAACGAGACGGGAGAGTGTGTCCACATACCCTCGTAGACCAAAAGCGGAAGCGTTTAGTAACGCGGTTGATGTAGTAGAACGTCTTCATGATCCAACCGATCCAAGTACCGAATGTACGGCACCTCCGTGTTCTGCACACGTTCAGCACGATGAAAAATTCGAGGTATTTCGAATTGTTTGTTGACACAGACAAAGTAACGGAAAACCTGTGAAAGAATTTCCATATTGACCTTGGACATATAAGAGTTCCGAAATCGCTCAAATAGCCACCTTAGACGGACACAACCATTAGAAGAAGAAACTGAAAGTCGATGGAGTACCCTAAACCAGAGATCCTCGACAAAGAAAGTCTCGATTCGAGGAACGAAATATCAATAGAGGAACCAAAACCGCAGGGTATGAAATTTGGGTAGGGTTGGCAGGGAAAGTCCAACTGAAACTTTCTTTGATTACCTTTTTTCTCCAACTGGCTCAGAGATTGCATTTGCCCTTAACCGGTAACCTCCTTTGAATCCTTTGAAGAAATTATGGGAGTTATGAAAGAAGCTTCAGACTCATATTGTTCAAGGGTTGAGAGTGGGAGTTGAACTCTAGGAGGTCGAATCCCCCCGAATTTCCTACCCTCACGGGGAAAGTAAAGGCCCTTCCCGATTTTCCAAAATGTGAGTGGTTTGAAGCATGTTTTAGTGACGTCCCTCGAGCTGTTGATCTAGTAGAGGGTCAAGGGAGAGTTCTGTTAGCACGACGGCGTGGCGACAGTGTTGGTGATGTGATCCATGGAGGGCTTCGCCTAAGCACTACGACAATATGACTGAGGTGGTAAACTATGGAAGGGGGCACCGCACACGACTAAGGGACAATTGATTTTCTATGGGGTGCCCCCTGCCCCCGTATTTAAAGGAGGGGAGGAGGAGGCCATCCCCCTAAGGGCGCGCCAAGTGTGGGGAGTCCTACTAGGACTCCCAAGTCCTAGTAGGATCCCCCTTTCCTTTTCCGGAGTGGGAAAGAGGGAAAGGGAGAGGGAGTAGGAAAGAGCAACGGGGGTGCCGCCCCTCCCCTAGTCCGATTCGGACTCCATGGGGGGGGCTCCTCCCTTGGTCTGCCTCCTCTTCTCCCCTATGGCCCAATAAGGCCCAATTACTTCCCCGAGGGCTTCCGGTAACCCCTCGGTACTCCGGTAAAATACCCGAACCACTCGGAACCATTCCGATGTCCGAATACAACCTTCTAATATATGAATCTTTACCTCTCGACCATTTCGAGACTCCTCGTCATGTCTGTGATCTCATTCGGGCCTCCGAACAAACTACGGTCACCAAAACACATAACTCATAATACAAATCATCATCGAACGTTAAGCGGGCGGACCATATGGGTTCGAGAACTATGTAGATATGACTGAGATACATCTCCGGTCAATAACCAATAGCAGAACATGGATGCTCATATTGGATCCTACATATTCTAAGAAGATCTTTATCAGCCAAACCGCACAACAACATACGTCATTCCCTTTGTCATCGGTATGTTACTTGCCCGAGATTCGATCGTCGGTATCCTCATACCTAGTTCAATCTTGTTACCAACAAGTTTCTTTACTCGTTCCATAATGCATCATCCTGAAACTAACTCATTAGTCACATTGCTTGCAAGGCTTATCATGATGTGCATTACCAAGAGGGCCTAGAGATACCTCTCTGATACACGGAGTGACAAATCCTAATCTTGATCTATGCCAACTCAACAAACACCTTTGGAGACACCTGTAGAGCATCTTTATAATCACCCAGTTACGTGGTGATGTTTGATAGCACAAAAAGTGTTCCTCCGGTATTCGGGAGTTGCATACTCTCATAGTTAGAGGAATATGTATAAGTCATGAAGAAAACAATAGCAATAAAACTAAACGATCATTAGGCTAAGCTAGCGGATGGGTCTTGTGAAGGAAATATGCCCTAGAGGAAATAATAAAGTTGTTAGTTATATTTCCATATATCATGATAAATGTTTATTATTCATGCTAGAATTGTATTAACCAGAAACTTAGTACATGTGTGAATACATAGACAAATAGAGTGTCACTAGTATGCCTCTACTTGACTAGCTGGTTAATCAAAGATTGTTAAGTTTCCTAGCCATGGACAAGAGTTGTCATTTGATGAATGGGATCACATCTTTAGAGAATTATGTGATTGACTTGACCCATCCGTTAGTTTAGCACTATGACCGTTTAGTTTATTGCTATTGTTTTCTTCATAACTTATACATGTTCCTATGACTATGAGATTATGCAACTCCTGAATACCAGAGGAACACTTAGTGTGCTATCAAACATCACAACGTAACTGGGTGTTTATAAAGATGCTCTATAGGTGTCTGCAATGGTGTTTGTTGAGTTGGCATAGACCGAGACTAGGATTTGTCACTCCGATTGTCGGAGAGGTATCTCTAGGCCCTCTCGGCAATGCACATCACTATAAGCCTTGCAAGCAATGTGACTAATGAGTTAGTTACGTGATGATGCATTACGGAACGAGTAAAGAGACTTGCCGGTAACGAGATTGAACTAGGTATTGAGATACCGGTGATCGAATCTCGGGCAAGTAACATACCGATGACAAAGGGAACAACGTATGTTGTTATGCGGTTTCACTGATAAAGATCTTCGTAGAATATGTAGGAACCAATATGAGCATCTAGGTTCCGCTATTGGTTATTGACCAGAGATGAGTCTCGGTCATGTCTACATAGTTCTCGAACCCGTAGGGTCCACACGCTTAACGTTCGATGATGATCGGTATTATGAGTTTATGTGTTTTGATGTACCGAAGGTAGTTCGGAGTCCCGGATGTGATCACAGACATGATGAGGAGTCTCGAAATGGTCGAGACATGAAGATTTATATATTGGAAGGTGATGTTTGGGCACCGAAATGGTTTCGAATGAGTTCGAGCATATATGGGAGTACCGGGGGGGTTACCGAAACCCCCCGGGGAGTCAATGGGCCTTAATGGCCAATGGTGGGAGAGAGGAGGAGGAGGCCAAGTGGGGGGGGCACGCCCCCCCAAGCCCAATTCGAATTGGGGAGGGGGCCGGCCCCCCTTTCCTTCTCTCTTTCTCCCTCTTCCTTCTTCTCCTAGTCCAACTAGGGAAGGGGGGGGAACCTACTCCTACTAGGAGTAGGAATCCCCCTTGGGCGCGCCATATAGAGGGCCGACCCTCCCCTCCTCCACTCCTTTATATACGGGGGAGGGGGCACCCCATAGACACACAAGTTAACAGTTGTCTTAGCCGTGTGCGGTGCCCGGCTCCATAGATTTCCACCTCGGTCATATCGTTGTAGAGCTTAGGCGAAGCCTTGCGTCGGTAACTTCATCATCACCGTCACCATGTCGTCGTGCTGAAGAAACTCTCCCTCGGCCTCAGCTGGATCAAGAGTACGAGGGACGTCACCGAGCTAAACGTGTGCGGATCGCGGAGGTGACATGTGTTCGGTACTTGGATCGCTTGGATCATGAAGAAGTTTGACTACATCAACCGCGTTGCTAAATGCCTCCGCGTTGCTAAACGCCCCCGCTCGTTGCTATGCATCACCTAGATGGATCTTGCGTGTGCGTAGATTTTTTTTGAAATTACTGCGTTCCCCAACAGTGGCATCAGAGCCAGGTCTATGCGTAGATGTTATATGCATGAGTAGGACACAAAGAGTTGTGGGCGATAATAGTCATACTGATTAAGCGAGACTGGTTCTACTGACATGCTTCGCACACAGGTGGCTAGTGAGTTTCTATTTCTCCAACTTTAGTTGAATCGAGTGTGACTATGCCCGATCCTTGTTGAAGGTTAAAACAACAAACTTGACAAAAAATCATTGTGGGTTGGATGCGTAGGTAAGAACGGTTCTTGCTAAGCCCGTAGCTGCCATGTAAAACTTGCAACAACAAAATACAGGACGTCTAACTTGTTTTTGCAAGGCTTGCTATGATGTGATATGGTCAAGACCTGATGATATATAAATTGTTGTATGAGATGATCATGTTTTGTAACAGTTATCGGCAACTAGCAGGAGCAATATGGTTGTCTCTTTTATTGTATGACATGCAATTGCCATGTAATTGCTTTACTTTATCACTAAGCAGTAGCGATAGTCGTAGAAGCAATAGTTGGCGAGACGACAACGATGCTTCGATGGAGATCAAGGTGTCAAGCCGGTGATGATGGTGATCATGACGGTGCTTTGGAGATGGAGATCAAAGGCACAACATGATGATGGCCATATCATATCACTTATATTGATTGCATGTGATGTTTATCCTTTATGCATCTTATTTTGCTTAGTACGGCGGTAGCATTATAAGATGATCTCTCACTAAATTTCAAGGTATAAGTGTTCTCCCTGAATATGCACCGTTGCTACAGTTCGTCGTGCCGAGACACCACGCGATGATCAGGTGTGATAAGCTCTACATTCACATACAATGGGTGCAAGCCAGTTTTGCACACGCAGAATACTCGGGTTAAACTTAACGATCCTAGCATATGCAGATATGGCCTCGGAACACTGAGACCGAAAGGTCGAGCGTGAATCATATAGTAGATATGATCAACACAGTGATGTTCACCATTGAAAACTACTCCATCTCACGTGATGATCGGACATGGTTTAGTTGATGTGGATCATGTGATCGCTTAGATGATTAGAGGGATGTCTATCTAAGTGGGAGTTATTAAGTAATATGATTAATTGAAGTTTAATTTATCATGAACTTAGTACCTGCTAGTATTTTGCATGTCTATGTTGTTGTAGATTAATGGCCCGTGCTGTTGTTTCGTTGAATTTTAATGCGTTCCTAGAGAAAGCTAAGTTGAAAGATGATGATAGCAATAACACGGACTGGGTCCGTAACTTGAGGATTATCCTCATTGCTGCACAGTAGAATTACGGCCAAACCCACTGCAGGAGCAACGCCAGATGTTATGAACACCTGGCAGAGCAAAGCTGATGACTACTCGATAGTTCAGTGTGCCATGCTTTATGGCTTAGAATCGGGACTTCAACGACGTTTTGAACGTCATGTAGCATATGAGATGTTCCAGGTGTTGAAGTTAATATTTCAAGCAAATGCCCAGATTGAGAGATATGAAGTCTCCAATAAGTTCTACAACCACAAAATGGAGGAGACTAGTTCTGCCAGTGAACATATACTCAGAATGTCTGGGTACCACAATCACTTGACTCATCTGGGAGTTAATCTTCAAGTTGATAGTGTCACTGACAGAGTTCTTCAATCACCGCCACCAAGCTACAAGAGCTTTGTGATTAAATATAATATGCAAGGGATGGATAAGACGATTCCCGAGCTCTTCGCAATGCTAAAGGCTGCAGAGGTAGAAATCAAGAAGGAGCATCAAGTGTTGATGGTCAATAAGACCACCTGTTTCAAGAAGAAGGGCAAAGGGAAGAAGGGCTACTTCAAGAAGAATGGAAAACAAGTTGCTGCTCAAGTGAAGAAGCCCAAGTCTGGACCTAAGCCTGAGACTGAGTGCTTCTACTTCATGAGGACTAGTCACTGGAAGCGGAACTGCCCCAAGTATTTGGCGGAGAAGAAGGATGGTAAAGGGAAAGGTATATTTGATATACATGTTATTGATGGTAAAGGGAAAGGTTCCAAAGTCGATGTGATCGCCGTCGGCACGCTACCTCTACATATAACTTCGGGATTAGTTTTAGACCTGAATAATTATTATTTGGTGCCAGTGTTAAGCATGAACATTATATCTGGATCTTGTTTGATGCGAGACGGTTATTCATTTAAATAAGAGAATAATGGTTGTTCTATTTATATGAATAATATATTTTATGGTCGTGCACCCTTGATGAGTGGTCTATTTTTACTAAATCATGATAGTAGTGGTACACATGTTCATAGTATTGAAGCCAAAAGATATAAGTTTAATAATGATAGTGCAACTTATTTGTGGCACTGCCGTTTAGGTCATATTGGTGTAAAGCGCATGAAGAAACTCCATGCTGATGAGCTTTTGGAATCACTTGATGCTTGCGAACCATGCCTCATGGGCAAGATGACTAAGACTCCGTTCTCCGGAACAATGGAGCGAGCAACAGACTAGTTGGAAATAATACATACTGATGTATGCGGTCCGATGAGTGTTGATGCTTGGGGCGGGCATCATTATTTTCTAACCTTCAAAGATGATTTGAGCAGATATGGTTATATATACTTAATGAAACATAAGTCTGAAACATTTGAAAAGTTCAAAGAATTTCAGAGTGAAGTGGAAAATCATCATAACAAGAAAATAATGTTTCTACGATCTGATCGTGGAGGAGAATACTTGAGTTACGAGGTTGGTCTTCATTTGAAACAATGCGGAATAGTTTCGCAACTCACGCCACCCGGAACACCACAGCGTAATGGTGTGTCCGAACGTTGTAATCGTACTTTATTAGATATGGTGTGATCTACGATGTCTCTTACTGATTATCGATATCGTTTTGGGGTTATGCTTTATAGACGGCTGCATTCACGTTAAATAGGGCACCATCTAAATCCGTTGAGACGACTCCATATGAACTGTGGTTTGGCAAGAAACCCAAGTTGTCGTTCCTTAAAGTTTGGGGATGCGATGATTATGTGAAAAAGCTTCAACCTGATAAGCTCGAACCCAAATAGGAGAAATGTGTCTTCATAGGATACCCAAAGGAGACTGTTGGGTACACCTTCTATCACAGATCCGAAGGCAATATATTCGTTGCTAAGAATGGATCCTTTCTAGAGAAGGAGTTTCTCTCGAAAGAAGTGAGTGGGAGGAAAGTAGAACTTGACGAGGTAATTGTACCTACTCCCTTATTAGAAAGTAGTTCATCATAGAAATCAGTTCCAGTGATTCCTACACTAATAAGTGAGGAAGCTAATGATGATGATCATGAAACTTCTGATAAAGTTACTACCGAACCTCGTAGGTCAACTAGAGTAAGATCCGCACGAGAGTGGTACGGTAATCTTGTTCTGGAGTTCATGTTACTTGACCATGACGAACCTACGAACTATGAGGAAGCAATGATGAGCCCAGATTCTACAAAATGGCTTGAGGCCATGAAATCTGAGATGGGATCCATGTATGAGAATAAAGTGTGGACTTTGGTTGACTTGCACTGGTACGCGTCGGTTCTAAACAAACGGTTCTTAACCCCTTTCCGCGACGACATTTGGAACCGTCGCCAAGTGAGTGTGTGCGATAGGGTGTCCTTCCCATACAACCGAGAAATCATCGGGGATAGGCCCTCCTGGGACCCAGGCTGGGGTCGTGTGTGATCGGGCGAGGCATCGAAACCCAATCATTTCCGTAGGTATGTACATCCCACACGGTAATCCGAGAAAATCATTTCCGTAGGTATATACATCCCACACGGTAATCCAAGAAAATCATTTCCGTAGGTATGTACATCCCACACGGTGAAACCCAGAAAAACATTTCCGTTCGTATGTATATCACACATAGTCAATCCAAGGAATATGTTTCCGTTGTTATGTACATCCCACACAGTCAATCCAGGGAAAACGTTTCTGTTCGGATGTACATCCGACACGGTTTTATGTATACACTCGTGTGTGAAAGCTGTAACTATCACACACGCTCTGCCTTGGTTAACTGTTTGCTTTCATTAACTACATCACACACGATTTGATGTAGAAAACTATGTGGCATTGGGCTATCCATCACAAGCGCTTTCACTGCCAGAACCGTTTGCAAAGTTCCATGACCGTCTATTCTCTTTTTATTTTTGCCTGTAATTATTTATTATTCTATTTGAAAATTTTGAAATACGAAACGTGCAATTCAAATTCTCAGCACAATGGTTCAACAACAAATCCATAAATAAAACTGCATGTACAATATGTTCAGTAATTACAGGATTAGGCAGCAATTAACTATGATGAACCACTGTATTTAAATGCGGTAATGGTGAAGAGACAAGTGTAAATCGTTTTGACTGCCGATGGTGTTGGAGAAGCGGAATGCCCATAATGTGCCTTCTTGCATGCCATAGGCACGAACCACTTTTGTCCAACCCCTTGTGATGATCGCTCGCCCATCCTTCACCGCCTTCAGGAAGACTTCTAGAGCATTATCATGGTAGCATGAATTATATACTTCAACTTTAGTTGCCTCCACTCCGGTCATGTAGTTTGCAAGGTAATCATCAGTAAATAGCTTCGGAAACCACTGAATTGAGAAAAATATCAGATAATGAGGTCTAATAGAGTAACTTGTTGTGGGCAGGGGGAAAAGGCAACACATTACTTACCATCCAAAAGTTCACTGTTGTCTTCGACAAAGTGTAAATAAAGAGCTTAATCCCAATCACCCGTTTGTTTCGCCTAACAATCTTTCTTAGTTCCCTCACTTGACGCTTGTTCATGAATATCTCATTGCCCCATACGCAAAAGGGATCGAAGCATGGATCAGTACCCCTCATATATGTACCTACAATCAACCAGTAAATGTTAGAACCTAAACTGAGATTGCACAAATGATGTAAAATACAACTACCTACATTCCTAAGTACAAGTTTTTTTTTGAGATTTCAATATGAACTACATACGGATGTATATAGAATTATAGATATAGTTTAGATTAGAATCTAGATTCACTCATTTTGCTCCTTATGTAGTCTATATTGGAATCTCTAAAAATACTTATATTTAGGAATACATGGTGTATAAGACATGGGATGCAGCTAACCTCGACAGCAAACAATAGCATTGCCCATTGTAGCCCTATGTAAGTACATGGAAAGCCAATGTTAACTACAACAGGGTTAACATCCACCAAAAATAGCAAATGGCAATAAAACGGCAGCATCTGTAGTGTGATATCTTCATTTCGAATGAGTAGCACGGTAGCAAAGGTACGGATTAAAAAATGGATACAACTGTTAATTGCAACAGGCTTAACAACATCCTAATTCATGTTTTGTAAGTTTGTAGCCATTGAAATACAACTCTTTTAAAATGGATACAACTGTTAATTGCAACATGCTTAATGGCCGGTACTGATAAAAATGCAATTGGCAGAGTTAAACATCACAGTGCAGGTGCTACCAGAGCAGATAATGGCTCAGTTGTCTATAAAAAGGTAGGGAAAATAGCTCAAACGTGTTAGGCATGTTTACTACAACATGCTTGATACATCGACAGTACAAAACATAGCCATTGATTGCAACTGGTATTGGTAAGATTGAAATGGTGGGTACATACTTGGTAAGTCCTGAGAGGTAGTTGCTAGGGCACTTCATCTTGGCCAGAGCCCGCCCAAAGTCAGTGGCGACTAAGGCGAGTTGTTCCTCCTGGTCGAAGCGTGGATCAGTGCCACTGACATGTGTATCTACAGGCAACCAGTAAATGGTAGAAGTTAATTGCACAAATGATGTGAAATACTGTAAGACATGGGATGCAGCTAACCTTGACGGCAAACAACAGCATCGGCCGTTATGACCCTGCGTAAGTACATGGACAAGCATGTTAAGTACAACAGGGTTAGCATCCACCAAAAATAGCAAATGGGGCAGCATCTCTAGTATATCTTCATTGCGGAGAGTAGCATGGTAGCACATATTAAAAAATGGATACAACTGTTAATTGCAACAGGCTTAACAACATCCTAAGTCATGTTTTGTAAGTTTGTAGCCATTGAAATGCAACTGTTTAAAAATGGATTCAACCATTAATTGCAACATTCTTAATAGACATTGAAACCGGTACTGATAAAAATGCAATTGGCATAGTTAAACATCATAAGGCAGGTGCTGCCAGAGCAGAGAATGGCCCAAATGTCTATAAAAAGGTAGGGAAAGTTGCAAAAACATGTTAGGCATGTTTACTAGAACATGCTTAATACATCGACCGTACAAAACATAGCCATTAATTGCAACTGGTATTGGTAATATTGAAGTGGTGAGTACATACTTGGTAAGTCGTGAGAGGTAGTTGCTGGGGCACCTCATCTAGGCCAGAGCTCGCCCAAAGTCTGCGACGACGGAGGTGAGCTGTTCCTCTGGGTCGAACGTGGATTAGTGCCACTGACATGTGTACCTACAGGCAACCAGTAAATGGGTAGAAGTTAAACTGCAATTGCACAAATTATTTGAAATACTGTAAGACATGGGATGCAGCTCACCTCGACGGCAAACAAAAGCATCAGCCGATATGACCCTGCGTAAGTACATGGACAGGCATGTTAAGTGCAACAGTGTTAGCATCCACTAAGAAAGCAAATGGGCAGCATCTCTAGTGATATCCTGAGTCATGTATTGTAAGTTTTTTGCTGGTATTGGTGAAATTGATCTGGACACAGTAATATTTGAACATCACACGGTGGGTAGTACTGAAATAAACATGGCACGAACATGCTTAATACATCAACCGTACAAATCATATCCGTTGCAAGTGGTATTGGTAAGATTTAGCTGGTCAGATCTTACCTGTTAAGTCCCGGCACTACAAAAAAAAGACACATCCGTGACATTTTGGGCCGAACGAAATTTTTTCTGTCATACATATGACGATAATTGTGACAAAACCCGGTATCATCATAGATGTGGTGGGCTCCTACTTCTATGACAAAAAATCATGACAAAAAATGGGCTTTTCCTCTTGGGCGGGCCGGAAACGCAGCTGCATGACATTCTTTGGGCCGTCCATGATGGAAAAAACCGTGGTAGAAGCGAGGGGGAGGAAAATTTCAGGGAGTTGCCGGTTACGGTGGGAGGTCGGGGGCCGAGCGATGCGCGTTTCTCTCGTACATGTACGGGCGTGTGTGCGAGGCGTTGGCTCTAACTGAACCCGAGCGAGGCGTTGGGCTCTAACTGAACCCGAGCGATTGCACTGCAGGCTACGCGTTACTGAACCCAAGCGATCGATCGATGGATGTTAACTGAACCCGATGGAGCGATTCCTTCGCTACTGCTGCTAACTGAAGCCGATC
>NC_041389.1:313368640-313397289 GCF_002162155.2 Triticum dicoccoides | reverse complement strand
CGATCAACAGGACCCCCGTTTCGACCGTAGGAGGTCCGTTTCCTCCGTTTTGCGGTACGCCACACCCCTCCCGATCAACAGGACCCCGTTCCGACCGTAGGAGGTCCGTTTCCTCCGTTGTGCGATACGCCATGCCTCGTTTCCATTGCCTGTTCCGTCCAAGCCCTCCTGATGAACACGACCACGCATTCCGTTCCGACCCATCCGGTTGGCTCCCCATGAACACGACGACGATGCTGTTTCTCTGTTCCGACCCAGCCATGTATGTATGCGCGAGTAGGCATTCGAGACCCTGCCCGTATGTACATACGTGGCCGTATTTTCTTTCTTGCACCCTCGCCGCTGTACGTACGTGTACATGCTACGTGCGCGCCTCTACTATGACACATGCGCGCCTCTACTACGACACGTGCGTGCCTCTACATCGACCAGTATGTACGTACACTTTCGCGACCAGAATGACAACGCTACATTCTCTTCGACCAGGTGGGTCCCGACTGTCAGACACTTCCTTGCCTCCGAAGATGTAGCTGGTGGGTCCCAGCAGTTAGGGGGGCAAATCGTTTTGGTTTTTTTTGCCCGGACGCACTTCCTTGCGTGCGAAGGTGTAGCTGGTGGGTCCCAGCAGTCAGGAGGGAAATGTTTTTTTCACGAAATACGGTGGCCCGTCCGATGGGTCCCTGCTGTCATGTGGAGGAATCATTATTTTCCACGTAATAAGGAGGCACTTCCTTGCTGCGGCCATGGACCCAGCTGTCAGCCTCTCGACGTACAGTCCACGTCCGATGGAAGTCGTTCCTTGACCATGTTGACCACGCCACGCCGAGAGCACCAGGGCGGTGGACGACGACGAGGCCTAGGAAGGGGACGACACGGAGCCGGTGAAGACGCGGCAGTGGATGCCCACGCGGAGAGGAGTATGAGTATTCACTCGTTCGGCTGCCGTGTGAGGCTGCCGTTGCCGCAGGGCCTGGCCTAAGGTGGGAATAGTAGGGGGCGGTGAGGCCTCCACGGCAGCACAGCCGGCCATGGGAGGCAGGAGAAGGCGGCATGACCGGCGCTGCTTTGGGCGGCTGGAGCAAGAAGACCAGAGGTTGAAGAAGCACTACGGCCGTTGGATTGGCATCATACGGTCACTGGAGCTAGAATCATTCATATTGACTAAGTTGACAAAGCCCTCCGTTCCCGTCAACTTAGTAGGCCCACAAGTCAGCTTCCCACCAAGGTGAGTCCCAGCTAGCAGGGGGAGTGTTCATTTTTTTGTGCGTAATAAAGAGGCATTTCCGGTGGGTCCGAGCTGACAGCGGGGGGATTTTTTTCGCAAAATACAGTGGCCCGTCTGATGGGTCCCAGCAGTCAGGGAGGAAACGTTTTTTCGTGGAATAAGGTGGCTCGTCCGGTGGGTCCCTGCTGTCAGGTGGAGGAATAATTATTTTGTGCATAATAAGGAGGCACTTCCTTGCGGCCGCCGTGGACCCAGCTGTCAGCCTCTCCACGTACAGTACTCTTCCAATGGAAGTCGGTTGTTGACCACGTTGACCACGCCGCACCGAGAGCACCAGGGCGGTGGACGACGGCGACGCCTAGGAAGGGGACGACACGGAGCCGGGGAAGATGCAGTAGTGGAAGCCCGCGTGGAGAGGAGTACGAGGGTTCACTGGTTCGGCTGCGGTGTGAGGCTGCCGTCGCCGCAGAATAACAGGGGGTGTGGGTGAGTGGAGGGATGGCCTGGCCAGCGGTGGGAGTAGTATGGGGGCGGTGAGGCCTCCGCGGCAGCACAGCCGGCCACAGGAGGCAAGAGCAGGCGGCACGACCAGCGCTGCTTTGGGCGGCTGGACCAAGAAGACCAGAGATTGAAGAAGCACTACGGCCGTTGGATGGACATCGTCCGGTCACTGAATCTAGAATCGTTTATATTGACTAAGTTGACAAAGCCCTTGGTACGCTCCAACCAAGTAGGCCCATAGGCCAGCATCCGAAACGGTGCGCCCCAGATGTCAGGGGGAGGAATCATTTTTTGGGCGGCCGAAGCTAAGAATATCCGAGATTGAAGAAGAAGCACGACATCTGTTGGATAGACATCCAACGGCCACTGCTGCTAGAATCATGTGTTGACTATAATAAGTTGACAAAGCCTTGCATACGCGTCAACTTATTTTTTTAGGGGACGCGTCACTTAGTAGGCCCACAAGTGTGTGGCAGAGAACTTATAGCCCATTTACGTTTTGTAAGAATGTACAGCCCATTTTTGAATTCTAATGGAATTTACAACAACCCATTTACAGTTTGTTAAAAGTACAGCCCATTTTCTAGCTAGGACAACGATTAATAATTTCAACCATTCGTTGAGGACAGAATTCAATAAAATTTCCCACATTTTGATGGGATCCGAAATATTTTTATCCCGAAATTTCTAGTCAGATTAAATATAAATTTGTATTACGTAAAAATCCAACGAAACATTGCGCACGCAACAATGAAAATTTAAGATTTTCAAAATCCATAAATAATATTTTATAAACTAATTTCGTGTTTGGTGCATTTTTTTATAGGTACTGCCCAGTTTTTATAATTACATCCCATTTATTATTTTTAAATCCCATTTTCCTGTTAAGCCTAATGCATCCCTCCTAGGAAAGATTTGCAGCCCAGCGGGGCGGAGAATAACAAGTTGACCTTGCCTGGGTATTCCTCAAAAAGACGTATAGCTGGGCTAGCCATTTTCATCTTGAAAAAAGTAGTATCTGGGCTGGATATCTGGCCTGGGATAGACGGGCCACAGCCCGCCTAGTTAATACCCTGCTCTCCTCTGAACAACAACGAAATCATCGCCAAGAAAAACTCTGCAGTGCTCACGCCTCAAAAACATAAATACTGCTCGAGCTGCTTGGTCCCAACTGTCGGCCGCACCTTGTGCAATTCTCTCGTTTATATTGACTACATAGGTTGACAATGGTGTGGGACCTTGATGTCAGGAAACCAGGAGAAAGCAAAAAAATATAGTTTTACATAATAAGGAGGCACTTGCGTACGTACGGCTATGGCCCTAGTGGGTCCCTAGTGTCCCCAGTCAAAATAAAGTCATCTCCTGAATCCTCATGTTCGTTGACCATGTTAACAATGCTCGGCGCCACGGCGAGCGCAACAACTTGAAGGACAATGGAGAGGGCCTCGCAGGCCCTACGGAGGTCTGCTACAACGCCCGCTGCTCATTCAGGAAGCCAGGATCATCAGACACCTATGAGCACCTTTGATTAACTGAGACGGCATGAAACGGTAAGGCCGCGCTTGGGAGCTCCGGTTTATTTCAAACCTGTATTAACATACAAGTGTAATTTACTCGTCATCGGAAGGCCCGAGGTCTGTAAGTAAAACCGGCGGGTTACGCGTGTAATTTGAGAGACCAGTGTATATTTTACGGGCACTGCTATATGGACGACATTACCAGACGATACATGCACGACGTGCGTATCATGCCATCCATGGGCAAGGCTGAAACAGCAGCTAACGGATGGATTAGCAATCGTCCGAGTGTCGTTCAGCATTTTTATCGTGTGTGAAATACTTCTGATATTTTACTAGTCGAAATCGACCAACCAAGCGCCTTCGCCCGAGACCATCTGCTTTAATTAACAAGCGTCAGTTTTACAAGCGGTTTTGGTTGGAAAAAAACGATCCAATCACGGCCTAATATCATGAGTTTGTCGGAAGATCATATGGTTTCACGTCTAACCTACCCAACATGTCGTATAGGCTATAAATGAAACATCAGACGATGAACTTCGTACGCATGGAAACAACAGAAGAGGATGATCTTCTTAACAAGCAAATCACTGACATTAGATCGACATGCAAAACAATACGAAGCATTATTCTCAGGAGGCACGGTGAATAGCTCGTGATGTCGCATGCCACAACATTCCAACCTCAACTTTGCAATCAAACACTAGGCTTGGCATTACATAGACAATATTCAGAACAAACTCTTAACACAAGAATATCTCAGCAGAGTAACTATTTACTTCTAAACTGAACACAGGAATAGGAAAAAACACTCGACGCTGCTCACAGCAAGGGCGTCCCACTCAAAAATATCAAATGCATGTCTTCTGGCTAACATCAATGAGCAAATTTTGACAAGGTTTTCCAATTCCAATATATTAAACTAACGTCTTCTTGCTAACATCAATGATTAAACTTTGACAAGCTTTTCCCATTCAAAATATGTAATGCCTATGATCGTGTCCTGTCGTAGCTTCTTGTACTTGTTTGGGCACTTTTTTCCCAGGGCACTCCATGTGTTGTTAAATTGCCAATGGTCTCTGCAGACTAGTCATGTCACCGGTGTCTAATAATACTCTGTAAAGCTTCTCGGTCATTCCTTCTGTAATGTACCGCAACCAGTGACTGCTTCTTCTTGCAAAGTGGAACGACCAACTGGACCCAGTAACGTAGCAGTTTGCCTTGGACATAGTGGCTCCTTTTTTGCAGTTCAACTAAAATTGAAGTCGGAATAAAACCGAGCTTTAATTTTGATATCCCTGTAAGAAACAATAGGTATAAGGGAAACAATTACTGAGAAATAACGGTTGATGACTTGTCTTAATGGGAAACAAAGCAGGAGAGTAGCAATTCTCCATCAGTGTGATTCATTCATATTGAATGAGAAATTATCTTAACAATGCCTTGTTTCAACATGTATAAAGAATGACAAAGTAGAAAAGTACCATTCCTAAAACAATGCAACTGATTCATTTTTAAAGAGACATTATCTTAACAATACCTTGGTTAAACATGTAGAAAGAACTACAAAATAGGATAGTACCATTCCTAACAAGTGTTGCAGTTTTGAACTAAGATTCAGTAGTTAATTAATTCTGAGAGTGGCATTGCTTAATTTTACCAGCGGCATTAGATTAACGAAAAGCATAAACAGTTCCAGGGGAGAGTGGGTGCAACAACAATATGTGTTTCCATCTACTTATAAAGGGGGTGATGCAGCGTTTGTTGTAATAAAGCTACAAGCATCATGTGTGGGCTGGTCCCATTTTTTTCACTACTTAATGGGAAAAGACAGCAATACAATAGCTTCAATTCAACATTTATTTAAAATTGTACCAATACATGTAGCACAACATCTCAAAGCACACTGCACAATCATGTGAATGAAGGCCTGTACTGACCTTTCATGAGAACACCAGGATAAAATACGAATCTGCTAACATGAATAGGAAATCCAATCTCCTTTTGTGCAGTTGCACTGAAATCAAGCAAAGTGTTTCGCGTAGCGAAGCAAAATGTCGCAATAGCAACAAGTTGAATATATATCATGTGGTTGAGACCAAGATTTCAAACAACTCGACAGGAACGATGGAAACAAATCTCGATCTCCTTTTGTGCAGTTCCACCAAAATTAAGCAAAGTCACCGGTGTGACATTCAAGTTGAACTGCACAAAACACTCTTAAAACAGTGTTTCGAGTAGCGAAGCAAAATGCCGCAATAGCAACAAGTTGAATCGATACCCCTGTTTTAACAGAGGCAAAAAAGGAAACAATTACTTGCCGATAAAGGAGGATGAAACAAATGGTGACAGAAAGAAGCATCTAACTTATCTTGGATGGAAAACAAAGTAGGATAGTAGCATTTCTAAAACGATTGCATTGATTCATATTAACAGAGACACTCTCTTGAAACAACATTCGTTAAAAAATGTAATTTACTTTTAACAGTGGCATTAATTCAATTTTCCGGCGGCATACTTAGATTAACAACAGCAAAATAGCTGCATGGGACATGCTAGCACCATGTGCGTCCACACGTATAAATGGGTGATGCAGAGTATGTAGCCAAGCAGCATATCTGTGTTGGTCCCATATTTGTTCTCTTTGAACTTTTTTCCTATGTGAGGGCAGCAAATCTAGTCCTGCACAAACTACCTGCCCTCCCAGTTTCTTTCCTTTTTCAACAAAGAGATCGGTTCCTTACAGATGTGTGTACTGGGTTACCCCCTTTTTCCCTTTTCGACCAACAAAGCGGCTGGATAGCCAGTCTATACTACTTTTCCTCCCTCCTTTCCTCATTGAACCACGTCCTAGATTCATGCTCCACCCCACCGCACCTTTCTTTCCTCTTTGAACCAAGACCTAGATTCGACTACAGATCGAAAAAGATCCACATGCAGCTAGAGCAACGGCGGTTTCAAAGAAACTTATACCATAGGGTCGTCGGGATGTGGCAAGGCGTGTGGCGGGAGGCCGGATCTGCCCACACTACGTACGACAGCGAGGAAGAAGGGGTCGGTGGCCCTCCCGCATAGGCGCTGGGTGAAAGAGAACAGCGCAGCCGACAGTGGATTGCCTCCCTCGCCGAAGGCGATAGAGTTAACGCTGCACCTCCTCCCCTTCCCAGTGCGACGGGATACAAACACCTCCTTCAGCAGCTGTGAGGGGGGAGAGAGAGACAAGAGGCTAACGCAGTCTTGTTTAGATCTGGTGAAGAGAGGGTGAGAGACTGTGAATATAGCAAACCCTAGCAAATGAACACTGAGCCTCCAGCGTGTAACATATATGTATTGCGGCGAGCGTGTGGAGAGTGCAAACCCTAGAAAACAAGCGCTGAGGCTCCCGCTTATATATATATTAATGTAGTACGGACTGAGCTCCGGTGCCTTCACTCCATCTGCTTTTGGCTGTATGACAGGTGAGCCAGCCACATTTTGGGCCTAAACCCAAAGGCAGGTGCACTAAGTCAATGAAGCTGCGTCCATATAGTACTCTCGTGTGTATACGACTAATATATAGTGGAGTGGTTTTCTTATTCTCTCCATAACAATCGTTTTAAATTGTGTAAGTATGAAACGAAACTCTTTATTTAATGTACAGTGAAGAAAACTAGTACTACTTCCGATGAACTAACAATCCACGCCCACGCGTCCTGGTCGCACTTCCTGTCCTTCATGTGTGGTACACTACCCTACCTTAAGTGAACAACCACACATGCGCCAAATTATCGGAAACGTGTGAGAGTGTGTACAAATAAAGAATTTTAATTTCAATTATCGGAAAGGTTTGAGAGTATTACAAAGTTTGACTTCAGTCAAATCTAATATGCGGAGTAAATAAAAATGGAGGGCTACTACGTCCATCTGGGTTTTTAGTCCACACCATTTTTTAAATCAAAGTTAATAGCTCGACAAATAAAATTACAGGGGAGCTGGAGACAAAGTTGTGAGAAGGCTTAGAAATCAATACAAAACTTATGCTCTTAGTACCAACGTCGATCCTTCTTCAAGGAAACATTTGCTTCATAGCCAATTGTGTGATAAAATTGCACCAACGTGAAAGACGACTGCGTCTCCAACGCAACCAAGGTGAACTGACGAAGGATATCTTCTTTGTGCGTAACAAGCAAAGAGCACTGATGGAAGATAGCTTGTTTTTCATTGAAAATTGATCAGCTTCACCAGCCGACGCAACCATGAGGCGCAACCGTGAGCATCAATACATCATCGTGGTGATGCATCATCCATTTGGCATCAAGTTTGGGTGAGGCACCTATGAAGTTCGACAAATCCTCACTGTGGTCTGTTTCTTCTTAGTAATCAAGCTCGAGGAAGGAAGAACCACGTGGCAGAGGATAGTGAGGTGGAACAACAATGGCCATCCAATTTTGTGCAGTTCCACTAAAATTGAGGAAGACATGCCCGGGTATGGAGACACGCATCGCTGTTTCCAAAAATATAAAAAAGGGTTAATGAAAAGTACACCAACAAACAGAAGCATCGTAATTATATCTTGATGGGAACTAAACCAGGATGCCCGAGAAAAAAAGCATTTCTTCATTTAACCAGTGATAGTACTACCACCATATGGACAATGACTGCACAACCACCATGTACTTTTTGTCGAAACAACATGTATACCTCCACCGAGGCATAAATCAGGACAACTTTTCGAGTGGCATTTCCTCTATAATAGTACTAGTAGGTGATGTTGGACCAGCCGACGAACCCTAGCTACTATGCATGGGGAGCCGGGGAGTAGTCGCATAGAAGAAAACCCGCACGCAGCGACCTGGGGAGCTGGACCAGTACAAGAAGTTATACCTCAGGTGGGCGAGATGTCATTTAGGCGGGCAGGCGGGATCTGCCCACACGACGGCAGCGAACAAGGGCGCAGAGGATCTTCGTCCGCGCCAACGCCGCCTCCGAGAGGACGGTGCACATCAGCTCCCTTCATTGCCGACGGCGACAACGTCAACGCTGCACCTACTCACCTCCCGCGGCGGACGAGATTCGGCCGGATCTGTGACCACCTGTGAGGATAGAGATAGAGTGGACACTGTCATCTTGTTTTGATATGGAGAGGGTGAGAGAGCGAGATGCGAGAAACTCTATCAAACAAGAGGCTATAATGGAGTAAAAAAATCTCTCCATAGCAGTGGTTTTAAATAGAATACGCGCGTTCCCAGAAAAAAGAAACGAAAACTGGCGGACAATTTTTAAGGGTCTATCTAGGACACATCTAGATGTCTAAGTTGATATCCACTCTGTTTGTGGTCTATTTTTTTGTCCTAGTTTTTTTTGTTTCTTGTTGCTACATTATTTACTTGTGGGAGCTTAGATGTGATATCCTTAAATAACATCTAGATGTGAATTAGACAAACTGATTTTCTAACGTACCAAGAAAGAAAACTCGATCAAAAACACGTCCCCGCTTCCAGGTCGCGAGAGTCGTCGCGCAAAGACACATAGACATAGACATGCATATCCGTGTTTACGTAAAATTCCATTTCCATCTCCATCTCCAATCATATTTGTCCAACTGGCACATTATTTATGTTGTTAATTATATATGCAGCAATACTAACGTACATCATCTGTTGTTTGCGCACGTCCGGACCGCTGCCATGGCTGGTCCTGACCAACCCGAATCCTCTTCATCACCCGCGCATGCTTCCCGCCCGAAACGGTCAGTGCTTCATTCATGCCCGGCCAGAGCAGATGCGACCTCTCACTGGTGCCGGCACTGAAGCGGCACACCGGCCGAGAGAGCGTCGCCCGCGTCGCTTCCGGGTGCACGCGGCTGCTCCGCGTTCAAAGGTCGCAATATCTAGCGACAACATGCATGTAAAAAGTTCTTGGGAGTCCGTGCTACAGCTAGCTGTCCTCCCCCAACTTTTCTATCTCTTCCAGTAGTGCTAGTAGTACTCCATGGCGCGATCCATCGACAAGCAGGCGGGAAAGTTATCGTATACTCGGTTTGTGGTGACTGGCATGCCGAGCGACCGTGTGGGGTCGAGCCGTGGAGGAGGGTGAGACACGAACATGACAGACCTGATTTAAACGTTGGTTTTTCTCGATGGCGCGATCCAACAAAATGAAACGTTGGTTTCTCTCTGTTTCCATTTTTTCTCTGGAAAAACGGAAACTTTCCACTCCATTTTCATTCCTATTCCAAGGTTGCCCCGTTACAACATTCCATCATATACAAAGGAAAACTAACACGCATGCTGATGCATCTCAATGATTCACAGATCATAGCCAATATTTACTTCACAACTAAAGAAAAAAGTTGTGAGAGCGTGTATGAAAGAAAAACTACTGATGGGGTCACTACGACTAAAACCCTAGACCCTAAACATGATTTAATTCCCTGTCCAGGTAGAACCTGTCGAAGGAAAGACGGCTGGCACCCTCGGATCATACGATGCTTTTGTGCAGTTCCACTAAAATCGACCTGAGCATCCCTGATGGCAAAGATATTGAAGAAGTGTGATTAGAATAATAGTACTGGCACTAGTTCATGAGACATAAACTCATCACAAGTAGAAGCCGGTAGAAGTAGAGAAAGATCGACATGGAGATGGAGCTACGGCAGTGGAGCAAACCGGCTCCAAAAGGAAGATAGACTACCTGGGACGTCGGGTTGTACCTAGAAGGGCGGTTGTGACGCGGCATCGGCCCATACCACGGTGACCCCCGATTGGGACGCACCGACTGTGGGTTTTCTTCCTCGCCGATGTCGACCGCGTCTACGCAGAACATTGTTCCCTTCCCCCAGCTGCGGGATCAGGCCCGTCGTTCTATGCTTGTGAAGAGAGCAACCTTAGCAAGCAGGCTTGTAGCTTAGGCTCCTTCTTAGACTGATCCATATTGAACTTCTTCAATATCTTATCAAGGTATGTGCTTTGTGAAAGACCTATGAGGCGTCTTGATCTATCTCTATAGATCTTGATGCCTAATATGTAAGCAGCTTCTCCAAGGTCCTTCATTGAAAAACACTTATTCAAGTAGGCCTTAATGCTGTCCAAAAGTTCTATATCATTTCCCATCAAAAGTATGTCATCCACATATAATATGAGAAATGCTACAGAGCTCCCACTCACTTTCTTGTAAACGCAGGCTTCTCCATAAGTCTGCATAAACCAAAACGCTTTGATCATTTCATTAAAGTGAATGTTCCAACTCCAAGATGCTTGTACCAGCTCATAGATGGAGCGTTGGAGCTTGCATACCTTGTTAGCATCTTAGGGTCAACAAAACATTCCGACTGCATCATATACAGTTCTTCCTTAAGATGACCATTAAGGAATGCCGTTTTGACGTCCATTTTCCATATCTCATAATCATAGTATGCGGCAATTGCTAACATGATTTAGACGGACTTCAGCTTCGCTACGAGAGAGAATGTCTCATCGTAGTCAATCCCTTGAACTTGTCGATAACCCTTAGCGACAAGTCGAGATTTATAGATGGTAACATTACCATCCGCGTCCGTCTTCTTCTTAAAGATCCATTTGTTTTCTATCGCTCGCCGATCATCGGGCAAGTCTGTCAAAGTCCATACTTTGTTTTCATACATGGATCCTATCTCGGATCCATTTGTTGGAATATGGGCCCGCCATTGCTTCTTCATAGTTCGAAGGTTCACCGTTGTCTAACAACATGATTTCCAGGACAGGGTTGCCATACCACTCTGGTGTGGAACGTGTCCTCGTGGAACGAAGAAGTTCAGTAGTAACTTGATCCGAAGTACCTTAATCATCATCATTAGTTTCCTCTCTTGTTGGTGCAGGCACCACAGGAACATCTTCCTGAGATGCACTACTTACTGGTTCAAGAGGTAGTACTTCATAAAGTTCTACTTTCCTCCCACTTACTTCTTTCGATAGAAACTCTTTCTCCAGAAAGGACCCGTTCTTGGCAACAAAGATCTTGCCCTGGGATCTTAAGTAGAAGGTATACCCAATGGTTTCCTTAGGGTATCCTATGAAGATGCATTTTTCTGACTTGGGTTCGAGCTTTTCAGGTTGAAGTTTCTTGACATAAGCATCGCATCCCCAAACTTTTAGAAACGACGCTTAGGTTTCTTCCCAAACCATAATTCATACGGTGTCGTATCAACGGATTTAGACGGTGCCCTATTTAAAGTGAATGTAGCTGTCTCTAGAGCGTATCCCCAAAATGATAGTTGTAAATCGATAAGTGACATCATAGATCGCACCATATCCAATAGAGTGCGATTACGATGTTCGGACACACCATTTCGCTGAGGTGTTCCGGGTGGCGTGAGTTGTGAAATGATTCCACATTTCCTTAATTGTGTACCAAATTCGTGACTTAAATATTCTCCCCCACGATCTGATCGTAAGAACTTTATCTTTCGGTCACGTTGATTCTCTACCTCATTCTGAAATTCCTTGAACTTTTCAAAGGTCTCAGACTTGTGTTTCATCAAGTAGACATACCCATATCTACTCAAGTCATCAGTGAGGGTGAGAACATAACGATATCCTCCGCGAGCTTCAACGCTCATTGGACCGCACACATCAGTATGTATGATTTCCAATAAGTCGGTTGCTCGCTCCATTGTTCTGGAGAACGGAGTCTTGGTCATTTTTCCCATGAAGCATGGTTCGCATGTGTCAAATGATTCATAATCGAGAGACTCCAAAAGTCCATCAGCATGGAGCTTCTTCATGCGCTTGACACCAATGTGACCAAGGCGGCAGTGCCACAAGTATGTGGGACTATCGTTATCAACTTTACATCTTTTGGTATTCACACTATGAATATGTGTAACATTACGCTCGAGATTCATTAGAATAAACCATTCACCAGTGGGGCATGACCATAAAACATATCTCTCATATAAATAGAACAACCATTATTCTCGGATTTAAATGAGTAGCCATCTCGAATTAAAACGAGATCCTGATACAATGTTCATGCTCAAAGCTGGCACTAAATAACAATTATTGAGGTTTAAAACTAACCCCGTAGGTAAATGTAGAGGTAGCGTGCCGACGGCGATCACATCGACCTTGGAACCATTCCCGACGCGCAAAGTCACCTCGTCCTTCGCCAGTCTCCGCTTATTCCGCAGCTCTTGCTTTGGGTTACAAATATGAGCAACCGCACCGATATCAAATACCCAGGAGCTACTACGAGCACTGGTAAGGTACACATTAGTTACATGTATATCACAGATACCTTTGGTTTTACCGGCCTTCTTGTCCGCTAAGTACTTGGGGCAGTTCCGCTTCCAGTGACCACTTCCCTTGCAATAAAAGCACTCAGTCTCGGGCTTGGGTCCATTGTTTGACTTCTTCCCGGCAACTGGCTTACCGGGCCAGCAACTCCCTTGCCGTCCTTCTTGAAGTTCTTCTTACCCTTGCCCTTCTTGAACTTAGTGGTTTTATTCACCATCAACACTTGATGTTCCTTTTTGATCTCTACCTCCGCTGAGTATTGGATATACCTCAGGAATGGTCTTTTCCATCCCCTGCATATTGAAGTTCATCACAAAGCTCTTGTAGCTCGGTGGGAGCGACTGAAGGATTCTGTCAATAACCCCGTCATCCGGGAGATTAACTCCTAGCTGAGTCAAGCGGTTGTGCAACCCAGATATCTTGAGTATGTGCTCACTGACAGAACTATTTTCCTCCATCTTACAGCTGAAGAACTTGTCAGAGACTTCATACCTCTCGACCCTGTCATGACCTTGGAAAACCATTTTCAGCTCTTCGAACATCTCATATGCTCCGTGTTGCTCAAAACGCTTTTGGAGCCCCGGTTCTAAGCTGTAAAGCATGCCGCATTGAACGAGGGAGTAATCATCAGCACGAGACTGCCAAGTGTTTCATAACGTCTTGGTTCTCTAGGATGGGTGCTTCACCTAGCGGTGCTTCTAGGACATAATCTTTCTTGGCAGCTATGAGGATGATCCTCAGGTTCCAGACCCAGTCCGTATAGTTGCTGCCATCATCTTTCAGCTTGGTTTTCTCTAGGAATGTGTTGAAGTTGAGGTGGACATGAGCGTTGGCCATTTGATGTACATGCCATTTTGCAAAGGTTTTTAGACTAAGTTCATGATAATTAAGTTCATCTAATCTAATTATTCAATGAACTCCCACTCAGATTAGACATCCCTCTAGTCATCTAAGTGATACATGATCCGACTCGACTAGCCCGTGTCCGATCATCACATGAGACAGACTAGTCATCATCAGTGAACATCTCCATGTTGATCGTATCTTCTATACGACTCATGTTCGACCTTTCGGTCTTTCGCGTTCCGAGGCCATGTCTGTACATGCTAGGCTCGTCAAGTCAACCTAAGTGTATTGCTTGTGTAAATCTAGCTTACACCCGTTGTATTCGAACGTTAGGATCTATCACACCCGATCATCACGTGGTGCTTCAAAACAACGAACCTTCGCAACGGTGCACAGTTAGGGGGAACACTTTTCTTGAAATTATTTCGAGGGATCATCTTATTTAAGCTACCGTCGTTCTAAGCAAATAAGATGTAAAACATGATAAACATCACATGCAATCAAATAGTGACATGATATGGCCAATATCATATTGCTCCTTTGATATCCATCTTCTGGGCGCCATGATCATCTTCGTCACCGGCATGACACCATGATCTCCATCATCATGATCTCCGTCATCGTGTCTTCATGAAGTTGTCATGCCAACGACTACTTCTACTTCTATGGCTAACGCGTTTAGCAATAAAGTAAAGTAATTTACATGGCGTTCTTCAATGACACGCAGGTCATACAAAAAATAAAGACAACTCCTATGGCTCCTGCCGGTTGTCATACTCATCGACATGCAAGTCATGATTCCTATTACAAGAACATGATCATCCAATACATCACATATATCATTCATCACATCCTTTGGCCATATCACATCACAAAGCACTTGCTGCAAAAACAAGTTAGACGTCCTCTAATTGTTGTTGCAAGTTTTTACGTGGCTTCTATAGGTTTCTAGCAAGAATGTTTCTTACCTACGTAAAACCACAACGTGATATGCCAATTTCTATTTACCCTTCATAAGGACCCTTTTCATCGAATCCGCTCCAACTAAAGTGGGAGAGACAGACACCCGCTAGCCACCTTATGCAACTAGTGCATTTCAGTCGGTGGAACCTGTCTCACGTAAGCGTACGTGTAAGGTTGGTCTGGGCCGCTTCATCCCACGATGCCGCCGAAGCAAGATAAGACTAGTAGTGGCAAGAAAATTGACAACATCTACGCCCACAACTGCTTTGTGTTCTACTCGTGCATAGTAACTATGCATAGACCTAGCTCATGATGCCACTGTTGGGGAACGTTGCAGAAAATAAAAAAAAATTACGCTTCACTAAGATCAATCTATGGAGTCATCTAGAAACGAGAGAGAGGAGTGCATATACATACCCTTGTAGATCACGAGCGGAAGCGTTCAAGAGAACGGGGTTGAGGTAGTCGTACTCGTCGTGATCCAAATCATCGGAGATCCTAGCGGCGAACGGATGGCACCTCCGCGTTCAACACACGTACGGTTGGGAAGACATCTCCTCCTTCTTGATCCAGCAAGGGGGAAGGAGAGGTTGATGAAGATCTAGCAGCACGACGGCGTGGTGGTGGATGCAGCAGTGATCATGGCAGGGTTTCGCCAAGCTTCTGCGAGAGGGAGAGGTGTTGCAGGGGAGAGGGAGGCGCCAGAGACTTGGGGTGCAGCTGCCCTCCCTCCCCCTCTTTATATAGGCCCCCTGGGGTGGCGCCGGCCCTAGGAGATGGGATCTCCAAGGGGGGCGGCGGACAAGGAGGTGGCTTGCCCCCCAAGGCAAGTGGAGGTGCCGCCCACCCCTAGGGTTTCCAACCCTAGGCGTAGGGGGCCCCAAGGTGGGGCACACCAGCCCACCAGGGGCTGGTTCCCCTCCCACTTCAGCCCATGGGGCCCTCCGGGATAGGTGGCTCCACCCGATGGACCCCTAGGACCCTTCCGGTGGTCCCGGTACAATAACGGTGACCCCCGAAACTTTCCCGATGGCCGAAATGGCACTTCCTATATATAATTCTTCACCTCCGGACCATTCCAGAACTCCTCATGACGTTTGGGATCTCATCCGGGACTCTGAACAACTTTCGAGTTACTGCATACTCATATCTCTACAACCCTAGCGTCACCGAACCTTAAGTCTGTAGACCCTACGGGTTCGGGAGACATGCAGACATGACCGAGACGCCTCTCCAGTCAATAACCAACAGCGGGAGCTCGATACCCATGTTGGCTCCCACATGCTCCTCGATGATCTCATCGGATGAACCACGATGTCGAGGATTCAATCAATCCCGTATACAATTCCCTTTGTCAATCGGTACGTTACTTGCACGAGATTCGATCGTCGGTATCGCAATACCTCGTATAATCTCATTATCGGCAAGTCACTTTACTCGTACCGTAATGCATGATCCCGTGACCAGACACTTGGTCACATTGAGCTCATTATGATGATGCATTACTGAGTGGGCCCAGAGATACCTCTCTGTCATACGGAGTGACAAATCCCAGTCTCGATTCGTGCCAACCCAACAGACACTTTTGGAGATACCCGTAGTGCACCTTTATAGTCACCTAGTTACGTTGTGACGTTTGGCACACCCAAAGCACTCCTACGGTATCCAGGAGTTGCACAATCTCATGGTCTAAGGAAATGATACTTGACATTTGGAAAGCTCTAGCGAAACGAACTACACGATCTTTGTGCTATGCTTAGGATTGGGTCTTGTCCATCACATCATTCTCCTAATGATGTGATCCCGTTATCAATGACATCCAATGTCCATAGTCAGGAAACCATGACTATCTGTTGATCAATGAGCTAGTCAACTAGAGGCTCACTAGGGACTTGTTGTGGTCTATGTATTCACACATGTATTACGATTTCCGGATAATACAATTATAGCATGAACAATAGACAATTATCATGAACAAAGAAATATAATAATAACCATTTTATTATTGCCTCTAGGGCATATTTCCAACACGTCTGCACTCTTATTATAATTTTAAAATGTGATAAAGCAATCTTCAACACATTTGGTTCTCTTCGAGGGTTCTCGCATGTGATAATGGAAGTTGATTGCATGGAACACTCGCCACAATTCTCGCTTAATTCTGGCTCATATCCTATTACAAATAGTAGCGCTCGGTAATATTTCCTCTTTTTTTGTTATTCAGCATGTAAACAGGTCAGTAAACCTTGCTGCGCATCTTCATGCGAACTGTGCTTGCTGCACTTTGAATGTGGCCTAGAGCTGGCTTGATGAAACACCTCGCTTCCTACTTATTTTTTTGCGGGGTACCTCGCTTCCTAGTGACCAGTGTCTTGGCTGATCGTCCTAAGAATGCTTATATATGAATAAAGCTCTCTCATTTACCCGCAAAAAAGATTAAGCCATATTAACCGGAAAGGAGGGAGTATGGACTAACACTACTTTTTGGTGTGTCCTGTCAACTCGCAGAACGAGGAGAAGCTTGCAGGACAAGGTGAAGCTCGCCTACGCCTTTTGACTAATGCAACCTACCCTCAGTGGACATGCATCAGTACATTCGGTGTCAGATTGTCAGAGGCATGCACTGTAGTACCCAACATGCGGAGTACCATCATTGTTTGACTTCGCGAAGAGGCGAAGAGCTAAGCGCAGTAGTACGAGTAGTACTACTACTAGAACCGCATGGTGGAGCGTCTGTAATCTTATTTTTTTATCTCTGATAAAGTACACGTTTATTCCGGAGAAGGGTGGAAAACGGTAGCCCAACATGTAATGAATGATATCGATCAACCAACCATGCTCGAATATATCTTGGCCTCCATGCGAACCCGTCTGTGTGTTCTCGCTCCTCGTCTCTTTCAAGGAACGGCGGGTTGCTCTTTGCCGTCAATTGAGATCCGTTTGCTCACACTCCTGTCCCACATGTCAGTGATATGCCAAGAGGAGGTGCGTTAACCGACTGGCCATACGCGTACTTGGTTTTGAACCTTCATACTCCTCCTCCCTCCGTCACAGTTTACAGGGCGCGCTTCATTATGATGCATTTCTCTCAATGCATTTCCACCACCAGAGAGACTTTAGACGCGTTTTGTTTAATGCTCAATTAATTAGGGCGTGGTAACCACAATCAACTCCACAATTTTCTCTCCGTGTACTCTGTACTAGTACTGCGAAGTGGAGTAAGTGCATGCATGTGTGTACCCGGGGTGGAAGCACTGCATGCATGTGTGTACGCATTATTCCCTCTAGTAATACACGCCGTGCTATAACTACCAATGCTATTTTTCAGGCCGATCGCTAGTTGCCTTGGTCCCACAGATCTTTTTTCTTTTTTCTGAAGCGCGCTGTATAAATAGTGATGGATGGAGTAGTATGAGCGCATTCAAAGAAGAGCGTATTGATGGTTGCTTCTTCAGAGCAACTTACAGTGGGAAAGGTGGGGCTTACGATTTGACTGTTCATTACTCACTATATTAATACGGCGCAACGACTGGGCTGAGTCTCCCATGCGGTTGTGCACTACCCCCTCGGTTCTTAAATATACTCCGGAGTATATTTGTCTTTCTAGAGATTTCAACGAGTGACTACTCAACTATTTGTCTTTTTAAAGATTTCAAATGGACTGGCACATACGGATGTATATACATATTTTAGAGTGTAGATTCTCTCATTTTGCTCTGTATGTAGTCACTTGTTGAAATCTCTAGAAAGACGAATATAATATTTAGGAATGGAGGGAGTACACATACGAAGCAAAATGAGTGAATCTACACTCTAAAATATGCCCGTTTGAAATTTGTAAAAAGACAAATATTTAGGAACAAAGGAGTATAATTTTGTGCATGGCACATGGACCCGGATGATGAAGAGGCTTCTGGCAATGCTATCAAGCTTCCATCATTTGTTTACATAATTGACATACTATACAAATAATTTTCCAGCGAGACATGAAATTTTACAATGGTGTGAGCTTTCAGCTTCTGTTTTGCGTGTCTTGCCATCGATGCTCTTTCGGAAACAATAAAAAACTAACTTCCTTGCTAATGCATGTCAATTATTAGCAGATCAGAGCTAAGAATTACATCACAACTGAAGATAGAGTTGTGAGAAGGTGTTAAATTAAAATTGATCCATGCTTTCATTGGCAGCAACGTCCCCCCAGCTCTGTCTAAATCAACAAGGCATGTTGGGAAAAAGTAGCTGTCTGGAGCATGCAACATTCCGATCATTTTGTGCAGTTCCACTAAAATAGAGCTGAGCGTCCCTGTTCCAAAGATATTAAGTGTGATTACGATAATAGAGGACTGCTTATGAAACAATAAACACATAAATAGAAGCCAGTCACCTTTGCAGTCTCTCTTAAGACTAACTAATTGGAGAAGATTAGGCTCGAAGTTGGATGAGGAGGATAGAGAAAAACCAATCTCCCTTTGTGCAGTCGCACTGAAATGTAGAGACGTCGCCCATGTGACATTTTAGTACAACTGCACAAAACAGTCTTAAGAAAAAAGTGATTTGTGCAGTTCACCAAAAGGTCGCAATAGCAACGAGGTGGAATGGATAGCCTTGTTTGCAAAAAAGAGGTAGAAAGGAAACAATTACTGGCCAATAACAGTTGATGACACATGCGACGACAAAAAAGAAGCATATTCCTTTCCCTAAGGGAAGATAACAACACGGTTGTGTTTGTCTAAAACGGTGTGAGGACGAGAATGCAATATGGAAAGTACGCTCGACGAGCTACGTTTTGGGCAAAGAACTATGGAAGATCCACATGCAATGACGTGGGACGACGGGCAGTGGAACAAGGCCGGAGGGGATGCCTGGAGGTCATCGGGATGTAACTAGGTGAGTGGCGGCGGGCGTAATCTGCGAGCAGGTGGCATAGGCCCTGCCGCGCCGGAGCTTGGTCAGAGAGAACGGTGTGTACCACAGATCGGGACGTGCTGCCTCGGCGCCATCGAACGGAGAAACGATGCACTTCCTCCCTTTCCCCCGGCAGACGGGATGCGGCCGGATCAGTGACCAACAGTGAGAGAGAGAGGCCACCGCACTCCCTTTCCCCCGGTGGACGGGATGCGACCGGATCAATGACCAAGATACTCTGAAGAGCGACAAACCAGGCACGCAAGGCTCCATTGTATATAGTGAGCGGACTACCTTTTTCTCCATAAAAATCGTTTTATATTCTGTGTACGTGCCATTGAGCACTATAACTTTATTTAAAAATAACGCGCCAACGCGTCAAGTCGAACTTTGTTTCGTGCAGGCGTGGTACACGACCTCCCTAGGTAAACAACCACTACAGGCTTTCAAATTAGCACATGGGCTGCCATTTCATAAAGAAATGATCTCCACCGTGTATTTGCGCGGGTGTGGCTGGGCACGAAGCGTGAGTACATGCACGGTGCACCTATTCTCTTCTTGTATACGTACACCACCTACGTGGGGTTGTGTGAGAGAGATACAAACCTAGAGAGATATAGTGTGTGGGTTCTTGATAGTCTTTTTTGGGGGGGGGGGTCAATCAAAAAATGTAACATATGCAATGTGTGTGAAATAGAGTCCTGGATGTAACATATATATAGAGGGGGCGATCCACGAGAAGAGAGTGGAGGTATCACCGGCTTGAGGTGTCCATAGAATCGAAAAGAGGGATGATGTGTGTGTGTGCGCGCGCGATCGATAAAGAGTGCCATCAAATTTGTGTGTGCCCACGTCAAAGATATAGAGTGGCTAGCCTACTGGAACATGAGAGGGGACATGTGCAGTTTGTCTCTATGGCATGGATACCTACCTGCAACGCTCGACTATCGGTGTGTGGTGGGGGAAGAGGGAGGCCCAATTAACTATAGAGGTACAATGGCTGGTATATGTGTGGAGGAGGAGAGAGGCCTACCTCATGTATTAAGGAGATCGATCTACCTCATGTATTAAGGGAGATCGATCGGCATCCATGCATATGTGCAGGAGAGGAATAAGGTTGGGAGAGAGACAGAGCTAGAGTGTTGGAGGGGGTGGTAGTGGAGTTGCTTCTAACAAATGGTGGGATAGGCTTGCTAGACAAACGGAGGGCACGCCCGCAATATCAATAAGAGAGGAGATGGCTGCTTGTTGTCTGTGCACGTGCGTGTGAGAGACGGGTCAGGAGGCATGCACGAATGATGAGGGGGGACGATGTGGCTGTGGTAAGCAGACATAACTACATAGGAAGATCAATCGCCCTTTGTTAGAGAAAGGAGAGACATAACTTGTGAGGTATGTCGATCGATGGGGGGGTAGTTAAAGTCGATCCAGGTATATGTTGGGAGATCGATCGGTATACATGCATGTGTGTGTTAGAAGCAAACGAGGCACGAGGAGAAGGATAGAGATAGAGGGATGCATGTAGGAGGTGGTACGAGAGGCATACTATATCGAGCGGGGAGGAGTGTGCGAGTACGAGAACGATGAAAAGAGTGGTGGGAGTGAGGCATGGACGGTGACAAGAGAAGAGGGGAAGCTTGTGTTTGTGCTAGGCACACCTGGCTAGAGAGGCATATCGATCGATGTGTGTCATAATGAAGGAGCTGGGGGGCCTACACACACCATGGGTGAATGACCTAAAGTGAAAAGACGAATTTGCGTGATGGAGCTAGAGAATGCTGAGGGAGGGTGAGAGGGATGCGGGCGTGTGCATGCACAAGAGAAAGTTAGCGCTAGCTACAAAGATAAGAGGGTTGTGTGGGTGTAAAAGACGAATAGAGATCATATATACTTCATTATAAAAAGCGAATTCGGATATTTGAAGAATTTATCATAGTGTTTTAAACCGACGCATGTGTGAATATATATAACGGTGATACACATGGTGTGTTTATGAACATGTTATACTACATTTAGTATATTTTATCTCTACTCTTATAAAAAATGGAGTTGTTGATGATGGTGTACCTGCCATCCTGCATTATAGGCCGTCCGATTTATATCTGGCGGATAGCAAGGAAACTATGATGGTTGAAGTTGGCAATAATCATGATTGTAGATTCTTATTGAAATAGAGAAACAAATTCAAATTTAGTTCGAATTGCAGCGGTAGTATAGACATTTGGAATGCACTAAAATGTTGGTATGAGTAGGTTACATGCATTATACAGCAAGCGAAAAAAATTAATCGGACATAACATGGATTCATACTCCCTCCTTCCATCTATATAGGGCGTAATCTTATTTTTAAGACCACCTTTGACTATTGACTAGATTAGTAGTACATGACACGCACAATGTGAAAATTATATCAATTAAAGAACCTTTCACAAACGAAGTTAACGGTGTGCTTTGTGTAAGTTGCATGTCATATATCATTGCTCTAATATTTGGTCAAAGTTAGCATCGAAAAACACATTAGGCCCTATATAGATGGAAGGAGGGAGTAGCTTTGAATAGCATTTGTATAGTAAAACGGGGCAAGACTCTCTCTTTGTGTGGTGTGAATAGTTTTATTTTTTCGTTTTATTTTTGGTTGAGGGAAGTATGAATTGATTTGGTATGTACAAGTTGTACAATATTACTACACGTTAGGCTTGTCCCTAAAATTCAACCTGTGTCTTGTTATATCCCGAAAATTCAGATATCGTGCTCCCAAAACTGGCGCCTTCACAACCCGTGCCTTGCTATCCCGAAATTACAACGCGCACGAAAACTCCCTCCAGCTGCCAAATCCCGACAGGCGAAATCCCCCTTCTAACCCTGAGCTGAAAGGGCCGCTAGTTCAAATCGGTGGGGGGTACTTTTGTAACACACCCTACATTTTGGACAAGCGCGTCCCTAAGTCATGCTTCACCCCCTCCCATTGCCCCCTTTTCGCCATTCGAAATCCCAGGCCGCCATAACCTCTCCACTCCAGCCGCGAAACCCCACCCTCCTCCGTCCGCCACATCACCGCTGCCCAGCCGGAGCCTCTTCCCCGACGACGTCGTCCATCGCAACAGCTCGACGTCCCTCGTCCACCACCCCGGATGAGGATCCGTCGTCCATCTCACCGTCCTGCCAGTTCAGCCGCCCCGTCCTCCACCTCCAAGGAGCTGCTTCGACGATCGCCTCGTCTATCGCGGCTGCTCCATCCCCACAGCGCCGCCTTAACCTGCTCCACCGGAACCGCAACATCCTCATGGACTCCTCGGACGAAGCCGAGGCCTACTCGGCGCCACCAGAGAGGTTGTACACTCATCGCATCACACCTTCTACTTAACTCGACCTCCCGGCACCGACGGTGCTCCATCCCACACCCCCATGGAGCGGCTACCTTAAAGCCGGTGCCGCAGGCAACATCTCCATGGCGGCTCTCCCCCAGTGCGAGGCCCCTTCGGCGGCGGAATCCATACCAGCCGGATCTGCTGCTGCTGCTCCGGCTCTCGCTTGCTCACTCGCGCTGCTGTTGCTGCTCCAGCTCTCGCTCGATCGCTCACTCGCCCAGCTGCTGCTGCTGCTCTCCCCCTCGCTTGTGCTGCTGCTCTGCTTCGATTAAGCCACACTTCCGTCGACTGAATCGACTTTTGGGTTAGTCGATTTTCAGGGGTTGGGGGGGCTCGCCGGAGTTAAGGAAGAACCACCCGCAGCGGGGACGGGGGCTCGCTGGAGAGGTACCCCACTATCTATCTTAGGGTTCAGGGGGGCGGGGGGCCTAGAGGGCTGGCCGGGGAGGCGGTGGCGAGTTGTTTCGGGGCGGCGAGGCGGCGCTGGGGCTGACGGTTTGGCCGGTGGTGGCAGGCGACTCAGGGGTGTGCAGGTTGATGATGAACTGCAGGCCCTCCCTAAACTACATGTTAAGTGCCTCTTTGCTACCATTGCGTTCAGTTTCGACAGTAGCATTCAGATTCCACAGTAAATTTCAGTTTCGACGGTTAAGTTCAGAGTCAACAGTTTTTACCTCATCTGTTGTAGTCAGGTGGTTTTTGGTGATGTTAATTTTACATCCATTTTCATCATCTATTGGAGATGCTATTAGAATTCCACTTGTATTTGACGATGTCTGTCTTGTGCTGCTTCAGCCTTGATGTCTTACGGCTCACCGGAGGTGCTCCAACGACAGAATGATCCATCACAACATAGCAGTTCCCTGGACGCCGTCTACAGATTCCTCAGATCTTCCTCCGCACCTCCGACAGCCATCTCTGCCTCAACTGCTTCAGCGACCAACCCAATGATGCCGAGGTCGACACGGCTACGGCAAAGAGGCTGTACACTTGTTGCATCACTTACTACTATACATTCACGTCGATCCATTAGGGCTATTTTGGTTCAACGGAAAAATGTTGATCCACTGGTTGTTACCATCACTCTAAATTTCAGCATGCTCTCCTTACATAATCTCACCATATTTTTTTCATATGCATGTCAGATATTGTACACAGTCATGCTGAACATGTAGAGAAAAAGAGAAGAGTTTTGCGCGGCAATACAATGTCATGCTGACATCGCTCCATGGTGGGTTCAACGGCAAACCCTCCCCACCCCTCTCCAGATTGTAATCCAGAGGAAGATATCTGTTGTGAGGCGTATTCAGACGCCGCTGACCACTCCTATTTACCCCCCAAGGTGTTTGCTCTACCTTGGCATGATGATGTTAGTCATATCATGCATATGTTGCCTTGCAGTGCCTAGTTTTGACATCATATATGTCATCTGCTTAGTTTAGACATGTTCTGTAATGCCACCTGTTTAGTTTCTATATCATATATGGGAATTATGCAGTCTCATGTCTTTTAGCCAGCCATAATATATGTGAAATGTGCAATGCCATCCTGTTTAACCAGGCATCATATATTTGAATGATATCTTGCCCATCCTTTTCTTCATTACATTTCCATTTGTCGACAATGTTTGTACATTAAACTACTCTTCCTGTGAATCAGCCATTTGGGTGGGAGATGGAAAAATCTAGAGCGAAAACAAGGCCTTCAGAGCAGACAATGCTACCTATCGAAGCAGATCTCTTGTTGGGTCCCGATAGCTCCTTAGAGATGGATTCAGAGACAGATGACCAGTCCTATTCCCCCACTAAGGTGTATGCTCTAACTTGGCACGGTTATACTGCTCATATCATGCATACGGTGTCTTGCATAGCATAGTTTAGACATCATATACACAATGTTGAACACCATGTTCTTAGTTCAGACATCATATTGAATGCCCTCTGTTTAGCATATAAATCACATATGTGAATTAAATGATGCGATCCTGATTACTTAGATAACATGTAGGTGAATTATGTCATGTGATCCTATTTAGTTATTCATCATATCTTTGAATTATGTTATGCTATGCTGTCCAGTTTAGATAGACATCATATATGTGAAATTATGTCATGCTATCCGTTTTAGTTAAACAATATACATGTCAACTATTTGATGCCCTCTTTTTTCCACACTATCTATTGCATCTGTCTCTCATACAATGTATGTACATTCAACTATGTTTCCTATTTATCAGCCATTTGAATTGGAGCAGGTGATGCTAGTGTCTAGCAGAATAAAAACACGGTCTTCAAATAAAACAGTGCTACCTCTTGGTGGAGATAGCACCCCAGTTGTACATGCACAAGAACCAGCCCTACCACACATAACCCAAACTCTAGCAGATTGTACCCCTACTGCGATGGACAGAGAACCAGCTTCATCCAATCTAACCCCAACCCCAGCCGATAGTAACCCAGTTCCTGTTGACACAACACCATCTCCACCACAGAGCTCCCAAACAAGAGCAGTTAGTAAGTCAGCTCCAGTGCCCAAAGGGCCAGTACTATCACAGCGAACCCCAACTCCACCAGTTAGTACGCCTATTCCTGTGGAGGAAGCACAACCAGCCAGTCGTAGTTTTGCATCTATCGCATTTGATGTTGTTAAATCGTATGTGCGTATCTTCCCATCTTGGAAATATTATACTGAAGATGAAGGAAAATGCCAGTTGCAGGTGTTTGTCCAGGAGTTATGTGTAAGTAATGTTATTCATGGCAATTACTTTGCTTCGTCCCATACATCCTACCTCCATGATGGTTATAATACAACCAATTTTCCCCTTTTTCTCTATAGAGAAGGACCGATTTGGAAACTCGGGATGAGGTAACCTATGCTAATACCTCTGCTATCTTCAAGAATGCTTGGTGGCAGTATCGGAATTACCTGAAGAAAACGTACTTCACCGGCAAAGGAACTCATCAAATTCCCTTACGTTCTCCTGAGACACATTTACTGGACGATGACTGGGAAGGCCTTGTTCTGTACTGGTCCCGAACCAAGAATGTGGTAAGGTCTATGAGCTCATTTTCTATTTTTAAGTATTTTATTCTTGCATCTTACTGCACTCTGTTCATGTAGAACAAGTTCCTAAACCTGAAGAACAACTGTTCTAATTTAAGATTCCACTGCTATCATAGTTCAAAAAAGCGCTAGGCGTTAATTGTGCATTTTGCCACCGCCTTGCGCTTTACTGACCAAAGCGCATGCTTATGCACAGTTATGCACAGATTATGCGTAGTTATGCGCAATGCGTTTTGCTAACGCCTAGAGCCTAGGCGCGCTTAAGCGCTCGCTTAGGTGCGCCTTTTTTAACTATGATTGCTTTGCTCTTGTATCACTGTATTTACTCATACAAACTTATTTTTAAATTGAAGGATCCAATCGAAACTCCAATGGCACAGCAGGTATGTTCATGCATGTTTCTTTAACAGTTTGCTCTTATCAATAGCTCTGTTGATTTCAATTTCAATTGTGTATACAGTTGACTTTCATATCATGCACATTACTAGCATCACAATAGAGCCAATAGTGTTGTTGTACATGTAGAGCCATGGTACCCATCTGAAATCTTGTTGTGCCGTGTAGTTTCCCACGCTTTGTATTCTTTCACTGCTGCTTTGTCTTGAACTGATATGATTTGAACCGTGTCTCTATTTTGATTTGGCAAGACAATGCAGTGACCATAGGACATAGATATATGTTTATTTGATGCTTTTTTTATGTACTAGTACTTGGCAATAGAAGACTTGGTAGTTTAATCCTGTCCACCTTACTAATGAACTGGTTCACCGGAATGAGTTTCATATACTAGTACATGCTAAACTTGTTATGTGGTTTCTTCTTTTAGAATGCTGACAGAATATTGGGGAAGAGTGCCTTATTAAGCAATGGTAAAGGAAGTAATGCAGATAAGGTTCAGGATAGTGACACATCCTTGTTGGTCTCCAACAAAGCTAATAAAACAGCTAAGGAAGACTATCTTGAAGACAGCGAGACAACCCCAAAGTCCTGTCTTGGTTTAGTATTCGAGTGACTGGCCACTACCGCATGCACAAGCTATTCAAACTCACTGTCTGAATCAATTCGGTTTCTTGAGTCTCAACTACAAGCTAAAAGACATCGATCAGCTGTGCTGCGACAAGAAGCGGAAGGACTGCGGAAGTCCCTGGAGCATTCAGATGCATACTTTCGGGTGCAACAGCAAGCGTTGGAGGATTTTAGCGCCGAACAAGACAAAGCTAATCAGCTTGCTAAGCTTATTGCCAGCATGGTGGATACCCAGGATAACGTTTCTTGAGCTCTTCTGAAGTTGTTTCAGTTATGCTCTTGTTTTGCTGCCGCGTTTATTTGCAGTGGTGGCCAATTTTGACAGCCAGTGTATGTAATATGCTACTTTGTTCCCTATATTTGCACTGGTGACGAACTTTGATGCCCAGTGGATGTAATATGTGTAATAGCGGTAATAGGCTAGCCTTAATTGCTTGCTTATTTATTTCCTTATTGTCTTGTTTAGTTGTTTGCTTGTAGTCACTGCAGTTCTTTTTCTGTGTTTTTCTAGTGGCCACAATAGTCTATTTTTGGTAACTAGGCCAAAATAATCATGGCAACACACGGCCTGTTGTAACCATGGGCCTCCTGCAGGCCGTATGATCCATGGGCCTTCGTCCGGCCGTAGGATCCATTGGCCTTCTATAAGGGCCGTAGGATCCATCAGCCTTCTATACGGGCCTTAGGGTCCATGGGCCTTCTACGGGCCGTAGGGTCCATGGGTCTTCTACGGGCCGTACGATCCATGGGCCTTCTACTGGCCGTACTATCCATGGGCCTCATACGGGTCGTAGGATCCATGGGCCTTCTACGGGGCGTATCATCATTTCGCCAATCATGGGCCGTACTATTTGTGGACCATAACGGGCCGTTAATATGCCGTATTTGATAACTCTATGAAAACAGCCCAACGGTTTTTTACATGAAAATGGCCCAATGTATTAACAGTCCGCAAACGGGCCGACTGTAACGACGGGCTGAATTTTGCTCACAAGTAGAAAATGACAGTAACGGGCCATATGTAACTGAATGCTGCAAATGAGCCCAAGAATCAATGGGCCCTGAGAAGGCCGAAAGATAACTTGGGCTGGAAACGGCCCAATGGAATAACGGGCCATTAATGGGTATAAAGTGATACACTGTTCATTACGGGCCAGTTTCACCATGGGCCGTTAATGGGCCAAGAGTTACAAAGGTCCTCATATGGGCCGAAAGAAGTCATGGGCCACACATGGGCCAGAAGTTAAAACGGGCTGAAACATATTGGACGGCCCAATTGACGCTACTAGGCCTAATTCGGATAGGGCGTAACGGGCCCTGGGTTAGCGGGCTGTAAATGGGCTATATGCGTACATGCTGTTAACAGGCTTTCCGTGGGCCGGGCTGCCACCTTTTGACCAAGTCAAACGGGCCGGCCTTTTCACAGGAATGGGCCTCTGTTGGGCCGTGCCACGTGTCGCCGTATCATAGGAGACTTCGGTCCAACTAACGGATGACATCTGTCCCAACGGTGAGCCGACAGGTGTTTCCTCCAGCCAATGATGATTTTACACGTGGAAAATCCCCATTGGTCGGGGGCTGTTAACGGGTTATCGGATCCAAAAGCCGACCTGATAGCTTAACAGCGTTCCGTTACGGTGGATGCCACGTGTCGGTCACCCTTGATGAAAGCACTTCTATGACGCGCGACTTATCATCATGGAAGTGGACACTTCCGTGATGATAATTTTGGTAATGTCATGGAACACTTCTACGACAGCACATGTATGACTATCTTGATTCTGTCATAAAATTGTCATGAATGTATATGCATGACAAAAAATGCGACCTACTATGACAAACACGTATCATCACGGAAGTGTATTTTTTTTGTAGTGTGGGGGGTAGTCGCTGGGGGACTTCATCTAGGCCAGAGCCTGCAGCATGTCGTCGGCGGCGGCGACGGAGGCGAGGTGTTCCTCCGGGTCAACACGCATAGCGGCCA
>NC_041389.1:313345214-313368334 GCF_002162155.2 Triticum dicoccoides | reverse complement strand
GGCGCCATTTAAGCAATCAGGCCAGGGACATGATAGAGATCGGTGGGTTACCTGACTGGATCCGAGCAGAACGTAGATGTGGTCGAAGTTGTGGTTGCTGTGGCGGCGGTTTGAGATGCTGATAGGGGGAGGCGCGAGGGGGGGGGGATACTGAGGGGAAGGGGATGTGGTTGGAGGAATAAATTCTGAAATAGCGCCTAATGAAAAATTCGATGCGAAACTTGAAACTTGGGCGGGGGAAACACACAACACAGACGAAGCACGTAAAATACTCGTGTGCGAGAAAAAAGAAAGTTGGCAGATCCCATCTCCAAAAAAATGCACACGTGTACTTGATTTTTTCGGTCAATGGTACGCCTGGTTTATTAGGAAATATCGCACAGATAACTGACTTATGGGTCATTAACGCAAAAAAACGCAGACGGGTACGGTATAGAAACCGTGTGTTTTGTGATCTTCTAATGAATAACACAAAAAAAACACGGGCACACATGCTAATCAACGCTCAAAGCCCTCAAAGTACCGACATTGTACGTTAATACTACAAACTTAAAGTACTACTGGTAATTTACTCTAATACTACAAACTTAAACTACTTCTCACATGCTGCCATCAGGGCATGCTGGCCAGACCCGGCGTTCTCCTTCCCGGCCTTGTAGGCAGCAGCCCACCATGCTTCAATCTCCGCCAAGCTCTCCTCACCACGACATGCGGCCTCTTTTTTCTTGTGACGGCGGGACTCTCTTTTCTTGACTGCTTTCTGTCTTTTCCGCTCCTTTTGTGCGGCTTTGGCCGCCTCTAGATCCACCACCCATTCGGCCATGGCAGCCTCAAAGTCCGCCCATGTAACTGTCTGGCTGCCGGTAGTGATGAACTCGGCGCGGCGAGATGCCATCGCTTCCTTACCATGTGTGCGGTCGCGAGCGGCGAGGAACGCGATGCGGCGGGATGCCATCACTTCCTTACCAGATACTGTGCGCCGTCGTGCCATGGATGACGCCTTGAGAGAGATCTGGGACGGAGGGGCCGGGCAGCCGTACAGTGCGGTGGTATTCAAGACCTCAACCACAAACGACAACAGAAATTTGGCTACCCTTACAATTTTGCTCGTTCATTATGACACACGGTTCATCTCCGTCACTTCCGGAAATAGTGTGCACTGAGCCTATTGTGTGTTGTGTTATGATTGACCGGAACCCCAGCCATGCGGATCACGCGTGTGCACCGTCGGATGCACCGCAATCAAATGACAATCCATGTCCCTCACATCACGCCCATGCACCTATAGCTGGATTGGATTTATATGCACTAAATGCCTAGAAAATGCACATAATCCCCTAAATATGGTAAATGAGTCCGAAAAAATGCCAAATTTGAACACAGTGATTTGCAGGGTGTATGTTCGTCGTGGAAAAAAACTCCAGGTCAAAGAACGAAGAAAATTTGGATCCCCCTTGAATCTTGAGGATTTCCCTTTCGAAAGCATGGAACTTCCTCGGTGATGGTTTGATTTATGAAGGGCATGCATGACGACATAAGCCAAAGCTTCTCAAATTTTTACTAGGGCATGGTGAGGTCATACCATGGCACCATGCTAGGCGTCATGTTTTTAAGCATTTACTTCATTTTTTTATAGTTGAAAACCCAACAAACAAACATTTGTGGTTGACTATTGCCGCACATTTCATCAAAATATATGTCCATTCCTTGTAAAAGGCATGAGAACTTACTAAATGGCCCGAGCATGGTTTTCTAGGCTGTTCTTGTGGACCCTTTCATGCATTGATTGTTTGAACTTGAATTATGCGCATTAATGCCTAGGAAATGCACATAATCCCCTAAATATGGCAAATGAACCCGAAAAAGTGCCAAATTTGAACACGGTGATTTGCAGGTTGCATGTTCACCGTAGAAAAAAACTCCTCGACAAAGGACAAAGGAAATTTGGATCCCCGTTCAATCTTGGTGATTCCCCCCTTGAAACCATGAAACTTCCTCGGTGATGGTTCGATTTATGAAAGACGCGCATCACGACATAAGGAAAACATTCTCCAATTTTTACCAGGGCATGGTGAGGCCATACCATGGCACCACGCTAGGCGTCATGTTTGCCAACCATGTGTTTCATTTTTTGTATAGTTGTTAACCGAGTAAACGACGTATTTATGGTTGACTATTGCCACACATTTCCTTGAAATATCTGCCCATTCCTTGTAAAAGGCATAGAATGTGCTAAATAACACGAGCATGGTTTTCTAGACTGTTCTTGTGCACCTTTTCATGCACTGACTGTTCAAATTTGAATTATGTCCATTAATGCCTAGAAAATGCACATAATCCCCAAAATATGGTAAATGAGCCCGAAAAAAATGTCAAATTTGAACACGCTGCATTTTTGGCGGTATGTTGACCGTTGGAAAAAACCCGAATGACAAACTAGGACGGAAATTAGGATTCCCCTTCAATCTTGGGGATTTTCCCTCTCAAAAGCATGGAACTTCCTCGGTGATGGTTCAATTTATGAAGGGCGTGGATGACGACATAAGCCAAACCTTCTCAAATTTTTACCAGGGCATGGTGAGGTCATACCATGGCACCATGCCAGACGTCATGTTTTTTAAGCATTTATTTCATTTTTTCTATAGTTGAAAAGTCAACAAACAAACATTTGTGGTTGACTATTGCCACACATTTCAATGAAATATCTATCATTATTCCTTGTGAAAGGCATGGGAATTTACTAAATGGGACGAGCATGGTTTTCTAGGCCGTTCTTGTGGACCCTTTCATGCATCGACTGTTTGAACTTGAATTATGCGCATTAATGCCTAGGAAATGCACATAATCCCCTAAGTATCGCAAATGAACCCGGAAAAGTGCCAAATTTGAACACAGTGATTTGCAGGTTGTATGCTCATCATAGGGAAAAAACTCGTGGACAAAGGACAAAGGAAATTTGGACCCCCCTTCAATCTTGGTGTTCCCCCCTCAAAACCATGAAACTCCCTCGGATGATGGTTTGTTTTATGAAAGGCACGCATCACCACATAAGGAAAACATTCTCCAATTTTTACCAGGGCATGGTGAGGCCATACCATGGCACCACGCCAGGCGTCATGTTTTCCAACCATGTGTTTCATTTTTGTATAGTTGTTAACTGAGTAAACGACGCGTTTATGGTTGACTATTGCCACACATTTCCTTGAAATATCTGCCCATTCTTTGTAAAAGGCATGAGAATGTACTAAATAACACGAGCATGGTTTTCCAGATCGTTCATGTGCACATTTCCATGCACTGATTGTTCGAATTTGAATTATGTCCATTTAATGCCTAGAAAATGCATAATCCCCTAAATATGGTAAATGAGCCCGGAAAAATATCAAATTTGAACACGTTACATTTGAGGCGGTATGTTGATCGTTGGAAAAAAACCCGAATGACAAACTAGGACGGAAATTTGGATTCCCTTTCAATGTTGGTGATTTCCCTCTCGAAAGCATTGAACTTCCTCGGTGATGGTTCGATTTATGAAGGGCGTGCATGACGACAGAAGCCAAACCTTCTCAAATTTTTACCAGGGCATGGTGAGGTCATACCATGGCACTATGCCAGGCATCATGTTTTTTAAGCATTTATTTCATTTTTTCTATAGTTGAAAACCCAACAAACAAACATTTGTGGTTGGCTATCGCCACACATTTCAACGAAATATCTATCCATTATTCCTTGTGAAAGGCATGGGAATTTACTAAATGGCACGAGCATGGTTTTCTAGGCCGTTCTTGTGGACCCTTTCATGCATCGATTGTGTGAACTTGAAATATGCGCATTAATGCCTAGGAATGCACATAATCCCCTAAATATGGCAAATGAACCCGGAAAAGTGCCAAATTTGAACATGGTGATTTGCAGGTTGTATGTTCATCATAGAAAAAAACTCGTGGACAAAGGACAAAGGAAATTTGGACCCCCTTCAATCTTGGTGATTTCCCCCTCAAAACCATGAAACTTCCTCGGATGATGGTTTGTTTTATGAAAGGCGCGCATGATGATATTTTTACCAGGGCACGGTGAGGTCATACCACGGCACCACACCAGGCGTCATGTTTTTCCAAGCTTGTATTTCATTTTTGTATAGTTGTTAACACAGTAAACGATGCGTTTATGGTTGACTATTGCCACACATTTCCTTGAACAATCTGCCCATTCCTTGGAAAATGCATGATAATGACTAAATAGCACAAGCATGGTTTTCCAGACCGTTCTTGTGCACCTTTTCATGCACCGATTGTTCGAATTTGAATTATGTGCATAATTAATACCTAGAAAATGCACACAATCCCCTAAATATGCTAAATGAGTTCGGAAAAATGTTTGAACATGTTTCATTTGAGGCGGTATGTTGATTGTTGGAAAAAAACTATATGACAAACTGATACGTCTCCGATGTATCTATAATTTATGAAGTATTCGTGCCATGTTTACAATAGTTTTATATGATTTTGATATGATTCGATTAGAACTAACCCAGACTAACGTTGTTTTCAGCAGAACTACCGTGGTGTTGTTTTTGTGCAGAAATAAAAGTTCTCGGAATGCGATGAAAATCAACGGAGAATTTTTCTGGAAAATATAAAAAATGCTGGAACGAAGAGTTACCGGAGGGGAGGCCCGTGGGCTCCATGAGGGTGCAGGGCGCGCCCATCCCCCTAGGGCGTGCCCCTGTGCCTCGTGGACTTCCCGTGGGGCCCCTTGACTTGTTCTCGATGCCAACCTCTCCTATAAATACCCAAACCTCCAGAAAATAACCTAGATCGAAGTTCCGCCGCTGCAAGCCTCTATAGCCATGAGAAATCAATCTAGGCCCTCTCTGGCACCCTGCCGGAGGGGGCCATCATCACCGGAGGCCATGGAGGAGGATCCCAGAGGGGCCATCATCGCCATGAAGGCCAAGGACCATAGGGAGAACCTCTCCCCATCTAGGGGGATTAATAGACAAATTCCTCACGTCCTCCAATTTATTTCATAATTTTTGGAGTAGCAGGAGTATGGTTACTATTCAAATCATTACAGACTGTTCTGTTCCTGACAGATTCTGTTTTCATTGCATAGTTTGCTTGTTTTCTATTTCCTATGACTTATATTTCTCAATATAAATTGTAGAAATGATATGGTACAGTAGGCATTGTGTGAGAACAATTATGAACCTTGTCTTTGACAGTACCAAAGTGAATGGTTTACTCTTTATCATACTAACCTATCTCACAAAGTTCCGTTAAGTTTTGTGTGATTGAAGTTTTCAAGCTTTGGGTGAGATATGATATGATGAGAATAAGGAGTGGAAAGACCCCTAAGCTTGGGGATGCCCAAGGCACCCCCAAGGTAATATTCAAGGAAGACTCAAGCTCCTAAGCTTGGGGATGCCCTGGAAGGCATCCCCTCTTTCGTCTTCAAAACTATCAGTGTACCTTACTCGGAGCTATATTTTTATTCGTCACATGATATGTGTTTTGCTTGGAGCATATTTTCAATTTTACTTGCTGTTTGAATAAAATCATTGGATCTGTAATCTTAAATGAAAAAGAATCCCCTCATGGCTAGTTAATTATTTGACTACTCAGTGTTCTTCACTTATATCTTTTGGAGTAGTTTGTCATTTACTCACCCGCTTCACGTATATCCTATGAGTAAATGGTTGAATGAATTGAATTTCATAAATCTGAATTTATATACATTTAATATGCTTATAACATGGGGAGTAATGACTTCACACATAATAAGTATAGGTAGTAAACTTATTGAAAGTTAGCAAACGCAGAATTGGTCACTTGAACAATTCATGAAAGAATATTGAAGGAAGAGAGATTTCGCATATAAATATACTATCTTGGACATCTTTTGTAATTGTGAGCACTCATTAAAATATGACATGCAAAAAAGTTGATGTTGGACAACGAAGACAACTTAATGGGTTATGTTTTCCTATATCCGAAACGTTATATTATCTTGGATCATTCAACATGTTGAGCTTGCCTTTCCCTCTCATGCTAGCCAAATTCTTTGCACCAAGTAGAGATACTAATTGTGCTTCCAAACATTCCTTAAACCAGTTTTGCCATGGGAGTCCACCATAACTACCTATGGATCTAGTAAGACCCTTCAAGTAAGTTGTCATCGGTGCATGCAATAAAAAATTGCTCCTTAAATATGTATGATCTATTAGTGCGAAGAAAATAAGCTTTATAAGAACTTGTGATATGGAAGAAATAAAAGCGACGAACTGCATAATAAAGGTCTTTATCACAAGCGGCAATATAAAGTGACGTTCTTTTGCATTACGATTTTGTGCATCCAACCATAAAAGCACATGACAACCTCTGCTTCCCTCTGCGAAGGGCCTATCTTTTACTTTTATCTTCTACCCTTCTACAAGAGTAATGGTGATCATCACCTTTCCTTTTTACACTTTTTCCTTTGGCAAGCACTTTGTGTTGGAGCGATCCAGATATATATATATCCACTTGGATGTAGGTTTTCATAAATTATTATTGTTGACATTACCCTTGAGGTAAAAGGTTGGGAGACGAAACTATAAGCCCCTATCTTTCTTTGTGTCTGATTAAAACTTTGAACCCATAAATATCACATGAGTGTTAGCAATTGTGAAAGATTGAATGATAGTTGAGTATGTGGAGTTTGCTGATTCAAAGCTCTTACATAGACCCTTCCCGAAAATAAGATGGATTGCAATTGTTTGATGACTAAGAGCACGGTTTGTTAGTTTTCAAGAAAGTTTATGATTTATACTTTAACATGTCAATAGCTTGTTACTTGATCATGAGAAGTTTCATGAGTTGAGCTACTGTTATGATATAATGATGCTAGAAAAAGTGATTGGAACTATCATTGATCGTACTTATGCACTTGCTAGCATTCACATTTCATAAATTATTTCTTTTATCATTTACCTACTCGAGGACGAGCAGGAATTAAACTTGGGGGTTCTGATACGTCTCCAACGTATCTATAATATATGAAGTATTCATGCCATGTTTACAATAGTTTTATATGATTTTGGTATGATTTGATTAGAACTAACCCGGACTGACGTTATTTTCAGCAGAACTACCGTGGTGTTGTTTTTGTGCAGAAATAAAAGTTCTCAGAATGCGATGAAAATCAATGGAGAAATTTTTGGGAAAATATAAAAAATACTGGAATGAAGAGTTACAGGAGGGGAGGTCCGTGGGCCCCACGAGGGTGGAGGGCGCGCCCCTGTGCCTCGTGCACTTCCCGTGGGGGGCCCTGACTTGTTCTCGATGCCAACCTCTCCTATAAATACCCAAACCTCCAGAAAATAACCTAGATCAGAAGTTCCGCCACCGCAAGGTTTGTAGCCATGAGAAATTAATCTAGGCCCTCTCTGGCACCCTGCCGGAGGGGGCCATCATCACCGGAGGCCATGGAGGAGGATCCCGGAGGGTCCATCATTGCCATGAAGGACAAGGACTAGAGGGAGAACCTCTCCCCACCTAGGGGGAGGCCATGGAGGAGGAAGCACAAGGGGGAGAACCTCTCCTCCTTTCTCTCGGTTGCGCCAGAGTGCCATCGCGAGGGGAATCATCGCCGCGGTGATCGTCTTCATCAACATCACCATCATCATCACCATCCTCATCTCTTTTACGCGGTCCACTCTCCTGCACCCCGCTGTAATCCCTACTTGAACATGGTGCTTTAGGCCACATATTATGATCCAATGATGTGTTGCCATCCTATGATGTTTTGAGTAGATATCCTTTGTCTTTGGGTTGATTGATGATCTAGATTGGTATGAGTTGTATGTTTTATTTTGGTGTTGTCCTATTGTGCTCTCCATGTCGCGCAAGCATGAGGGATTCCCGCTGTAGGGTGTTGCAATACGTTCATGATTCGCTTATAGTTGGTTGCATGAGTGACAGAAGCATAAACCCGAGTAAGGGGGTTGTTGCGTATGAGATAAAGGGGAATTGACATGCTAATGCTATGGTTGGGTTTTACCTTAATGATCTTTAGTAGTTGCGGATGCTTGCTAGAGTTCCAATCATAAGTGCATATGAACCAAGAAGAGAAAGTATGTTAGCTTATGCCTCTCCCTCATATGAAATTGCAATGACGACTACCGGCCTTGTTAACGATTGCCTAGGGTAGTTCCGCACACCGACCCATCATTATTCCACACTCGCTATTTATAATAGTTAGTAATATATTCTAACTTTATGATAACAACACCTACTTTTATATTTTAGCTCTCCGATACCTTGCAAAGTTATCATCTTCACACCCACAACGTAGTTTTATTTCTCGTTTCTAGTTGGAAGCAAACGTTCGGTGTACGTAGAGTCGTATCAGTGGCAGATAGGACTTGAGAGAATATTGATATTACCTTTATCTCCTTGTGGGTTCTACACTCCATACTTATCACTTCCACCTTTTGGAATTGCTATGATGATTCCCTGCACTTGGGGATTATCAAGCTCTTTTCTGGCGCCGTTGCCGGGGAGCAATAGCGTGGGGTTGATATTCTCGTGTGTGCATGTTTGCTTTCTTCAATAAGTAGATTTTGTTTTTACTTTTTGTTTCTGTTTAGTTCTGTGTGAAACATACAAAAAATATTAAAAGAATGAAAATACAAAAAAATTACTTGCCTCTCATGCCTAAAAAGTTTTTCAATAAGAGAAGTGATTGGAAAGTTATGCATTGAAGAAGTGAGGGTCAACCTTGAGCACTTGTGTTCATGCTCATGGAAACAATCTAAAAAATTCATGGAAGTTTCTCTGAAAACAATTATCCCCCTGTATATATCCATTTTATTATAAAAATAATGTGCCAAGCTTTGGTTTTAGGATGATTAGACTGCTTGTTTACTTTGTGCAGTACACAAAAAACAGAAACTTTGGCTGTAGCGCATGAATTTATATTTTTTACTGGAAAGTCAAATGGGTCTGAAACTTTTTGCACATTGCTTCTGTACAATTTTTTTAAATTTTAACATTATTTTTAGAATTTTTGGAGTTACATAAGTATACTAAGCTTCCAGATTACTACAGACTGTCCTGTTTTTGACAGATTCTGTTTTCTATGTGTTGTTCGCTTATTTTGATGAATCTATGGGTAGTATCGGGGGGTATGAACCATGGTGAAGTTGGAATACAGTATATACAGTTCTAATATGAAATTGGAATAAGTTTACAACAGTACCTAAAGGTAGTGATTTGCTTTATTATACTAACCGATCTCACAAAGTTTTTGTTGAAGTTTTGTGTGGATGAAGTGTTCGAAGACCGAGGAGCCATCAATATGAGAAGAATAAACAGAGGCAAGAGTTCAATCTTGGGGATTCCCAAGGCACCCCAAGTAAATATTTCAAGGATACTCAAGCATCTAAGCTTGGGGATGCCCCGGTTGGCATCCCATCTTTCTTCTTCAACAATTATCAGTATACCCCGGTTTTTGTTCACATGATTTGTGTCCTTTGTGTTTTTGTTTTTCCTTTAAGAACCATGCTAGTATGAGATAGCCCTTCATTGATTTATAGAATGCTTCATGTGCTTCACTTATATGTTTTAAGTATGATCTTATAGAATTGCTCTTTGTGCTTCACTTAAATCTTTTGAGTATGGTTTTATAGAATGCTTCGTGTGCTTCACTTATATATTTTGAGCTTGGATATTGGTTAGTATATATTAATTGTAGAATGCTCCATGAACTTCACTTATATCTTTTGGAGTACGAATAATACTAAAATCTAAAGTGGGGTTGGAAGAGTGTCAACTTTAGGAATTAGTGATCCCACTATTTTTGAGGGTGTTGAATCTTAGTGTGATATTTATGAAAGTGTATTTGGAAGAGTGTCAACATTAGTTAGTAATGATTCCACTATTTCGGAAGAGGTTCTAATTGATTATGAGAAGAAAGTTGCTATCTATGATGATTATTGTGATAACATGTATGCCAAAAAGAATAATGTTAACCATGTAACTTTTCATCATGATTTTAATTTTCAATTGGATTATGCCTCACATGACAGTTATTTTGTTGAGTTTGCTCCCACTATTCCGAATGAGAAGAATTTTGCTTATGTGGAGAGTAGTAAAATTTCTATGCTTGTAGATCATGAAAATAATGCTTTATGTGATGGTTAGGTTGTGGAACTCATTCATGATGCTACTGAAAATTATTATGAGGGAGGAATTCATGCTTGTAGGAATTGCAATAATATCAAGTTTCCTCTCTATGTGCTTAAAGTTTTGTAGTTATACTTGTTTTACTTCCTATGCTAGTTGATTCTTGTTCCTATAGATTATGTTCTCACAAAATCCCTAGGCATAGGAAGTGGGTTATATTTGAATGTGCTAGTCATATTCTTCATGATGCTCCCTCTATGTTTCAATTCTTATCTTTTATGTGAGCATCATTGAAATCATCATGCCTGGCTAAAACGCATTAATGAAAAGCGCTTGTTGGGAGACAACCCAATATTTACCCTTACTTTTTTTGTGTGTTGACATGATTAAGCTACTATAGTAATCATGTTTTATAGCTTTTGTTTCAATAAAGTGCCAAGTAAGACCTTTGGGAAGACTTGGGTGAAAGTTAATGTGATCTGGCTGTAAAAAACAGAAATTTTGCGCTCACGAGATTAGCTGTAATTTTTTACAGAAGAGTGCTTTTTAGTTGATTATTTTTTCAGAAGACTAATAGACAAATTCCTCACATCCACCAACTTATTTCATAATTTTTGGAGTAGCAGAAGTATGGTTACTATTCAGATCATCACAAACTGTTCTGTTTCTGACAGATTCTCTTTTCATTGCATAGTTTGCTTGTTTTCTATTTTCTATGGCTTATATTTCTCAATATAAATTGTAGAAATTATATGGTACAGTAGGAATTGTGTGAGAACAATTATGAACCTTGTCTTTGACAGGACCAAAGTGCATGGTTTACTCTTTATCATACTAACCTATCTCACGAAGTTCCGTTAAGTTTTGTGTGATTGAAGTTTTCAAGCTTTGGGTGAGATATCGATATGAGGAGAATAAGGAGTGGAAATACCCTAAGCTTGGGGATGCCAAAGGCACCCCAAGGTAATTTTCAAGGAAGACTCAAGCGCCTAAGCTTGGGGATGCCCCGGAAGGCATCCCTTCTTTCATCTTCAAATCTATAGGTATACCTTACTTAATTGTTGTTTGAATAAAATCTTTGGATCTGAAATCTTGAATGAAAAAGAATCCTCCCATGTCTAGTTAATTATTTGACTACTCAGTGTTCTTCACTTATATCTTTTGGAGTAGTTTGTCATTTACTCACGCGCTTCACGTATATCCTATGAGTAAATGGTTGAATGAATTGAATATCATAAATCTGAATTTATATACATTTCATATGCTTATAACATGGGGAGTAATGACTTCACACATAATAAGTATAGGTAGTAAACTTATTGAAAGTTAGCAAACGAAGAATTGGTCACTTGAGCAATTCATGAAAGAATATTGAAGGAAGAGAGATTTCACATATAAATATACTATCTTGGACATCTTTTGTAATTGTGAGCACTCATGAAAATATGACATGCTAAAAAGTTGATGTTGGACAAGGAAGACAACTTAATGGGTTATGTTTTCCTATATCCAAAACATTATATTGTCTTGGCTCATCCAACATGATGAGCTTGCCTTTCCCTCTCATGCTAGCCAAATTCTTTGCACCAAGTAGAGATACTAATTGTGCTTACAAACATTCCTTAACCCAGTTTTGCCATGGGAGTCCACCATAGCTACCTATGGATTGAGTAAAATCCTTCAAGTAAGTTGTCATCGGTGCATGCAATAAAAAAATCTCCTTAAATATGTATGATCTATTAGCGCGAAGAAAATAAGCTTTATACGAACTTGTGATAGGGAAGAAATAAAAGCGACAGACTGTATAATAAAGGTCTTTACCACAAGCGGCAATATAAAGTGACGTTCTTTTGCATTCAGATTTTGTGCATCCAACCATAAAAGCACATGACAACCTCTACTTCCCTCTACGAAGGGCCTCTCTTTTACTTTTATCTTCTACCCTTATACAAGAGTCATGGTGATCATCACCTTTCCTTTTTACACTTTTTCCTTTGGCAAGCACTTTGTGTTGGAGCGATCCGGATATATATATATATATATATATATATATATATATATATATATATATATATATATATATATATATATATATATATATATCCACTTGGATGTAGGTTTTCATAAATTATTATTGTTGACATTACCCTTGAGGTAAAAGGTTGGGAGGCGAAACTATAAGCTCCTACCTTCCTCTGTGTCCGATTAAAATTTTGAACCCATAAATATCACATGAGTGTTAGCAATTAATTGTGAAAGATTAAATGATAGTTGAGTATGTGGAGTTTGCTGATTCAAAGCTCTTACATAGACCCTCCCGAAAATAAGATGAATTGCAATTGTTTGATGACTAAGAGCACGGTTTGTTAGATTTCAAGAAAGTTTATGATCTATACTTTAACATGTGAATAGCTTGTTACTTGATCATGAGAAGTTTCATGAGTTGAGCTACTGTTATGATATAATGATGCTAGAAAAAGTGATTGGAACTATCATTGATCAAACTTATGCACTTGCTAGCATTCAAATTTCATAAGTTAATTCTTTTATCATTTACCTACTCGAGGACGAGCAGGAATTAACCTTGGGGATTCTGATACGTCTCCAACGTATCTATAATTTATGAAGTATTCATGCCATGTTTACAATAGTTTTATATGATTTTGGTATGATTTCATTAGAACTAACCCGTACTGTCGTTGTTTTCAACAGAACTACCGTGGTGTTGCTTTTGTGCACAAATAAAAGTTCTTCGAATGCAATGAAAATCAACGGAGAAGTTTTCTAGAAAATAAAAAAATACTGGAACGAAGAGTTACCGGAGGGGAGGCTCGTGGGCCCCACAAGGGTGGAGGGGGCGCCCCTGTTCCTCGTGGACTTCCCGTGGGGCCCCCTGACTTGTTCTCGATGCCAACCTCTCCTATAAATACCCAAACCTCCAGAAAATAACCTAGATCAGAAGTTCCACCGTCGTAAGCCTTTGTAGCCACGAGAAATCAATCTAGTCCCTCTCTAGCACCCTGCCGGAGGTTGCCATCATCACCGAAGGCCATGGAGGAGGATCTCGGAGGGTCCATCATCGCCATGAAAGCCAAGGACTAGAGGGAGAACCTCTCCCCATCTAGGGGGGATGCCATGGAGGAGGAAGCACAAGGGGGAGAAGCTCTCCTCCTCTCTCTCGGTGGTGCCGGAGTGCCATCAGGAGGGGAATCATCGCCATGGTGATCGACTTCATCAACATCACCATCCTCATCTCTTTTACGCGGTCTACTCTCCCACACCCCGCTGGAATCCCTACTTGAACATGGTGCTTTATGCCACATATTATGATCCAATGATGTGTTGCCATCCTATGATGTTTTGAGTAGATATAATTTATCTTTGGGTTGATTGATGATCTGGATTGGTATGAGTTGCATGTTTTATTTTGGTGCTATCCTATTGTGCCCTCCGTGTCGCGCAATCATGAGGGATTTCCGCTTTAGGGTGTTGCAATACGTTCATGATTCGCTTATAGTGGGTTGCTTGAGTGAGAGAAGCATAAACCTGAGTAAGGGGGTTGTTGCGTATGGGATAAAGGGGACTTGATATTTTTATGCTATGGTTGGGTTTTACCTTAATGATCTTTAGTAGTTGTGGATGCTTGCTAGAGTTCCAATCATAAGTGCATATGATCCAAGAAGAGAAAGTATGTTAGCTTATGCCTCTCCCTCATATGAAATTGCAATGACGACTAGCGGTCTTGTTAACGATTTCCTAGGGTAATTGCGCACAGCGACCCATCATTATTCCACACTCGCTATTTATAATAGTTAGTAATATATTCTAACTTTATGATAACAACACCTACTTTTATATTTTAGCTCTCCGATACCTTGCAAAGTTATCCTCTTCACACCCACAACGTAGTTTTATTTCTCGTTTCTAGTTGGAAGCAAACGTTCGGTGTACGTTGAGTCGTATCAGTGGCAAATAGGACTTGAGAGAATATTGATCTTACCTTTAGCTCCTTGTGCGTTCGACACTCCATACTTATCACTTCCACCTTTGGGAATTGCTACGATGATTCCCTGCACTTGGGGATTATCACAAACTAGGACGGAAATTTGGATTCCCCTTCAATCTTGGTGATTTCCCTCCCAAAAGCATTGAACTTCCTCGGTGATGGTTCAATTTATGAAGGGTGTGCATGACGATATAAATCAAACCTTCTCAGCTTTTAACCAGGGCACGGTGAGGCCATACCATGGCACCATGCCAGTCGTCATGTTTTTCAAGCACATATTTCATTGTTCTATAGTTGATAACCCAGTAAATGACGCATTTGTGGTTGACTATTGCCACGCATTCCATTTAAATCTCTGCCCATTCCTTGTAAAAGGCTTGAGAAATTACTAAATACCACGAGTATGGTTTTTCCAGACCGTTCTTGTGCACCCTTTCATGCACCGATTGTTTGAAATTGAATTATGTGCATTAATGCCTACAAAATGCACATAATCCCCTAAATATTGTAAATGAACCCAGAAAAGTGTGAAATTTGAACACGGTGATTAGCAGGGTTTATGTTCATGGTAGAAAAAAACTCATGGATGAAGGACAAAGGAAATTTGGATTCCCATTCAGTCTCGGTGATTTACTATCACACACGTTTCAACTCCATCGCCTCTGCGAACCATGTGTGTTCACTCACACATGCAAAAGGAAAAGAAAACCCTTGCCCACTTTGTCCCCACTCACTCGCCGCGGACTCCTCCGCAACTCTGCACCCTAAGCTCGACGGCTGTTGGCGGCGGGCGTAGGTCAAATGGCACCGGATTTCGCATTCACCGCTTTCCGCCGCCTATCTGCACCGACATTCTCGAGACTCTGGTCGACTGGGGTTTTCTACGGGATTGGGCCGGGGATTTTTTTTCATGGAGAAGGTAATCAACTAAATTAGCAAAATATTCACTCATCTCTTGTCGTAGTCTGTCCGTCGCTATTATTTAACCGACGGAAAATCACCGTGGAATCATTTTTGTTCTAGCTGATTCGTGGGTGTTCATTCATGTGTCCATAGTGCAAGCACAAATCGGGCAACTGTGGTCGTGGCCAGTCTGAAACGAACTTCTATCTCACCATTCTGGATGACTTCAGGGAGCGCTCGGTATGTTCAATCTCAACCTACCACGGTTGGCATGGCCTAAATTTGTGAACATATACCATCTGTTGCTACATTATATATTTACATCAAATCTTTGTTACATTATCTATTTTTAATTCAATATTTTTGTACTTTGCTTGCACCTATATATGGATATGTGCTATCAGTTACTCCCATATTTGCATCTTGCTCTGTTATTTGAATATATCTAATTTACGATCTTAATTTTCATTTCAAGCAGTACATCCCTTGCTTTGCAAGAACAGGAGTAGAAGGAAATCTTGGGCTTTACTTTGCTGATGACTCCCAGGATGTCATATTGACAACGCAACATGGATTTACAATGACGGTTAGCATAAAACTTGATAAAGATGGTCACTCGTATTTTAATGCGGACCTTTGGAGAAAAATGTCTAAGTGTTATGAACTGAAAGCTGGCTATAAAATTCAATTGCATGCACCACAACTTGGTCTAATTAAGATGGATGTTTACTTCCCCAACGTCATCAGCCAATCAAAGTCTGATCGAGGTTAGTGTCCTTTCAACTTTATCCATGCTGTCATATTACTATTTAAGCAACTAATTGATCACTATTTAAGCAACCAATTGTGATATCATATTCTGACTCCGTTCCTAGGCAGTAACAAATTATGTTTACCAATTTATGCGCACTATATATTCTTCTGCCATGTTTTGAATAAATAATATCTTTCCACCTTTTAAGCAGGATATGTTGGATGCATAGTGAACAATCTATATGTTACTAAGCGTACCAAATTTCACTGGAAGGACTTGAAGCATGTCATAAACTTTGTTGATAAATTTCGGAGATAGCACAGTGTATGAATGCTAGATTTTGGATGGGATTAATTAGACCTATGGTGCACACACTGAACAAGACCAATTGTGTGCATGAAGCGCTGGTAAAAAGTCTTATTTTAATGTTGATGCTCATAAACTATATATATCTTCAACGATATGTTACAATTGTTTTTTATTCTGCATGTCAACAGAAATTGCCCCCTGTAGCAGTTCCTGGATCGATTTCCCGGCGTGGTCGAATCACACTTTTGCCTGTAATAACGCCAAAGTGATTGCAAGGTACTGCATTTCTCGCAAAAATGAAACTATTCAAATTAACAAGTTCTCGCTTCTCGTGGCAATGCATCCATATTGGAAAATTGGAGACACTGTTCTACTCCTGCTCTACCAAGGCACAGGAGGGATCTTCCTTTTCATTGACGAGATGCCGAGTCACCGTGATCAAGCTGCTTCCAGTGGATATTTATGGTTGTTGGCCCTCAGCCTCTTAAAATGTGCTAGTTGTTACTATATATATGTTAAGTATGTAGATATGGACCACATGGTTGTTGGCCTTTAGCCTCTTAAAATGTGATAGTTGTTACTATGTTAAGTATGTAGATATGGACCATATGGTTGTCAAAACCGTGTTACGAAGATCCTCCTTTTGTTGAATAGTGCAACCACTATATATATGTTACTCAAATGCTGTTACCCAAGTTCATAAATTTTCATGGAAAGTATTAGTATCGTACGCAGTTCATTGAGTTTAAGCGTGTGCCCGATGTCCAGAAGGCATTTGCATATTAACTGTCCATATTGCAAATTCACACACATGTTCACATAAGGAAATGTATGTGTAACATACTAATCATCGCACACGAGTACTCGCAGACGCATCGTGTGTGATACTCCCAGGCACCACAAGCAACTAGTTTGCATTTTTCAATTTTTTTGTACACACAGAATCACACACGAAGTAACTGTATTGATCATATGTGTTGTAATTTCTCATCGCAAACAGTTCATCTGAGTCGGCTGTTTGCCATGTATCACACACATCTTGTTTACACGACTCGTTTGTGTTCTTTTGGCTCATCACAAACAGTTCATCCATGTGAACTGTATGCTGCATATCACACACATCTTGTTAAGTTGAATCGTTTCTGTTGTGTTCCCTAATCGAAAACAGTTCGTCTGAGTTAACCGTATGCCGTGTATCACACAGACATTGGTATGGCTGCCCTTTTCTGTTGTTCTACCTCATCGCAAACAGATTGAATGGATTAACCGTGTGTCCTGCATCGCGGACACATTGTTATGGCTGCCCATTTCTGTTGTTCTGCCTCATTGCAGACAGTTTGAATGGATTAACCATATGCCATGCATCGCACACGCAACTAAAATCTTAACCGTGTTTGATGCATCCATCATCGCAAACGTTTTGCACCTTTTTGATGGTTTTCTTACACCATCATTTGCGATTATTGCATCGCACACAGTTTCGGCAAAGGGTCTCCGATCGTAGTGTCGCGTTAGCAGTATCCTGAAGTAGTGTTGCCCGATGATCGGAAAGCCATAGAGAATAAATGGATATTCAAGAAGAAGACTGACGCTGATGATAATGTTACTGTCTACAAAGCTCGACTTGTTGCGAAAGGTTTTCGACAAGTTCAAGGTAGTTGACTATGATGAGACCTTCCCACCCGTAGCGATGCTTAAGTCCGTCTAAATCATGTTAGCAATTGTCACATTTTATGATTATGAAATTTGGCAAATGGATGTCAAAACTGCATACCTTAATGGAGATCTTAAAGAAGAGTTGTATATGATGCAACCAGAAGGTTTTGTCAATCCAAAAGGTGCTAACAAAGTGTGCAAGCTCCAGCGATCCATTTATGGACTGGTGCAAACCTCTCGGAGTTGGAATATACGCTTTGATAGTGTGATCAAAGCATATGGTTTTATACAGACTTTTGGAGAAGCCTGTATTTACAAGAAAGTGAATGGGAGCTCTGTAGCATTTCTGATATTATATGTGGATGACATATTGTTGATCGGAAATAATACTAAATTTCTGAATAGCATAAAAGGATACTTGAATAAGAATTTTCAATGGAAGACCTCGGTGAAGCTGCTTATATATTGGGCATCAAGATCTATAGAGATAGATCAAGACGCTTAATTGGACTTTCACAAAGCACATACCTTGATAAAGTTTTGAAGAAGTTCAAAATGGATCAAGCAAAGAAATGGTTCTTGGCTATGTTACAAGGTGTGGAGTTGAGTCAGAGTCAATGCCCGACCACTGCAGAAGATAGAGAGAAAATGAAAGGCATTGCCTATGCTTCAGCCATAGGTTCTATCATGTATGCAATGCTGTGTACCAGACCTGAGTGTACCTTGCTATTAGTTTTGCGGGGAGGTACCAAAGTAATCCAGGAGTGGATCACTGGACAGCGGTCAAGAACATCCTGAAATACCTGAAAAACACTAAGGATATGTTTCCCGTTTATGGAGGTGACAAAGAGCTCGTTGTAAACGGTTACGTCGATACGAGCTTTGACACTGATCCAGATGACTCTAAGTCACAAACCGGATACATATTTTTATTGAATGTTGGAGCCGTCAGTTGGTGCAGTTCCAAGCAGAGCACTGTGGCGGGATCTACGTGTGAAGCGGAATACATAGCTGCTTCGGAAGCAGCAAATGAAGGAGTCTGGATGAAGGAGTTCATATCTGATCTAGGTGTCATACCTAGTGCATCGGGTCCAATGAAAATATTTTGTGACAATACTGGTGCAATTGCCTTGGCAAAGGAATCCAGATTTCACAAGAGAACCAAGCACATCAAGAGATGCTTCAATTCCATCAGCGATCAAGTCAAGGAGGGAGACATAGAGATTTGCAAGATACATACGGATCTGAATGTTGCAGGCCCGTTGACTAAGCCTCTCTCACAAGCAAAACATGATCAACTCCAAGACTCCATGGGTGTTAGAATTATTATGATGTAATCTAGATTATTGACTCTAGTGCAAGTGGGAGACTGAAGGTAATATGCCCTAGAGGAAATAATAAAGTTGTTATTTATATTTCCTTATATCATGATAAATGTTTATTATTCATGCTAGAATTGTATTAACCGGAAACTTACATGTGTGAATACATAGACAAACAGAGTGTCACTAGTATGCCTCTACTTGACTAGCTCGTTAATCAAAGAGGGTTAAGTTTCCTAGCCATGGACAAGAGTTGTCATTTGATGAACGGGATCACATCATTAGAGAATGTTGTGATTGACTTGACCTATCCATTAGCTTAGCACTATGATCGTTTAGTTTATTGCTATTGCTTTCTTCATAACTTATACATGTTCCTATGACTATGAGATTATGCAACTCCCGAACACCAGAGGAACGCTTAGGGTGAGGATGGCAATTTTACCCATGGGTACGGGTACCCGCGGATACCGTACCCGCATGGGTAGGGTATGGGCAGAATTTTACACCCATGGGTAGTACCCATACCCTGCCCGTTAAGTCATGGGTAGGGTACTGGTATAGCCTTGTACCCATGGATATACCCATACCCTGCCTGTTTATATTGACATGTGGGCCTTACTCATGGATGTCCAACATATGGGCAAGGTCGGTTGTGTTAAAGGAGCTGGGCGACCCAAGTACTCCCGTAATTAAGCCTCACATCATCACACCAAATCCCCTCGTCTCCATAAAAAGTTCTTTTTGTCAAATGCGCTATCAATGAATGTAATATTGTGAATAACTTGTGTATTATTTGATCTACCCATTGGGTACCCAATGGGTATGGATACCCATCGGGTATGGGTATGAGTAAAGTTTCATACCCATTGGCATGGGTATGGGTAGAATTTTGTACCCATTAACTATATGGGTATGGGTATGGTATTTCTCTACCCTCCCCATACCCTACCCATTGCCATCCTCTCACAACATAACTGGGTGATTATAAAGATGCTTTACAGGTGTCTCCAATGGTGTTTGTTGAGTTGGCATAGATCGAGATTAGGATTTGTCACTCTGACTGTCGGAGAGGTATCTTTGGGCCCTCTCGGTAATGCACATCACTATAAGCCTTGCAAGCAATGTGACTAGTGAGTTAGTTACGGGATGATGCATTACGGAACGAGTAAAGAGACTTGCCGGTAACGAGATTGAACCAGGTATTGAGACACCGACAATCAAATATCGGGAAACTAACATACCAATGACAAAGGGAACAACGAATGTTGTTATGCAGTTTGACTGATAAAGATCTTCATAGAATATGTAGGAACTAATATGAGCATCCAGGTTCCGCTATTGGTTATTGAATGGAGATGAGTCTCGGTCATGTCTATATAGTTCTCGAACCCGTAGGGTCCGCACGCTTAACGTTTGATGACAATCGATATTATGAGTTTATGTGTTTTGATGTATCGAAGGTAGTTCGGAGTCCCAGATGTGATCACAGACATGACGAGGAGTCTCAAAATGGTCGAGACATGAAGATTGATATATTGGAAGGTTATGTTTGGATACCAGAAAGGTTTCGGATGAGTTTGGGCATATATCGGAGTACCGGGGGGTTACCAGAACCCCCCGGGGAGTCAATGGGCCTTAATGGGCCATGGTGGGAGTGAGGAGGAGGCGGCCAAGTGGGGGGAGCCCCCCTAGCCGAATCCGAATTGGGGAGGGGGCCGGCCCCCTTTCCTTCTCTCCTTCTCCCTCTTCCTTCTTCTCCTACTCCAACTAGGGAAGGGGGGAAACCTCACTACAAAAAAAATACACTTCCGTGATGATACGTGTTTGTTACAGTAGGTCGCATTTTCTGTCATGCATGTACATCCATGACGATTTTATGACAGAATCAAGATAGTCATATATGTGCTGTCGTAGAAGTGTTCCATGACATTACCAAAATTGTCATCATGGAAGTGTCCACTTCCATGACGATAAATTGCGCGTCATAAAAGTGGTTTCGTCAAGGGTGACCGATACGTGGCATCCACCGTAACGGGACGACGTTAACCGCCATTAACCTATCGGGTTCGGTTTTTGGATCCGATAACCCGCTAACAGCCACGACCAATGCCGATTTTCCACGTGTAAAATCATCATTGGCTGGAGGAAACACATGTCAGCTCCATGTTGGCACAGGTGTCACTCATCCAACGGTCGAGATGGGCCTATGATATGTTGACACGTGGACCAGCCCAAAAATGGCTCATAAAGTTTAAATGGGCCGGCCCAACCGAAGGCCCATAAGATTTAGCGGACCATAATCGGCCGGCCCAGCTAAAGGCCCACAAGATTTTGTAGACCATAATGGGTTGGCCCATCTAAAGGCCCACAAAATTTAGCGGACCATAATGGGCCGGTCCAGCTAAAGGCCCACACGATTTTGCAGACCATAATGGGCGGCCCAGCTAAAGGCCCACAAGATTTTGCAGACCATAATGGGCTGGCCCAGCTAAAGGCCCACAAGATTCTGCAGACCATAATGGACCGGCCCAGCTAAAGGCCCAACATTCTTTGTCAAATCGGCTCGTCAACGGCCTATCCTAAACTTGTCATCAACGCGGCCCATGGTCACTTCTTGTCACAACCCTAGACTTTGCTTGTATTAGTTGCATTTGAGAGCATCCGGCATCATGTCTAGATTTCTGAAACTTGAATTGAGGATTGTTGAAACCTCAGAAATCTAATTAAAAGAAGGGCAAGCACCCTTTAAATTGCATTATGTGAATCTAAAATGCCCTAAAAATAGTTTTGTGAATTTTGGCAAGAGTTATATATCAAACCAAAATTCTGGAACATTTTTAAGGAATTATTTGGTCTCTGAATTTAAATCAATAATCTATTTGAATTTGGGGATATATTCATAATATATAATGAATATATTTTCAAATGCTTTGAAATGTTTTATGTACTTTTGGAATAGTCTAGAGAGGTAACATAAAATATTTCAGAATATTTTGGCACTGTTTGAAATTATTTTGAATTTGAAAACAGTGGCAAAATAAAATGAGAAGGGAAATAGAACAGAAAAATTAAAAAGAACAGAACTCACCTGGTCCACTTACCCGGTGGCCCAAGAGGACCGACCCAGCTAGGCCCAACCCACCTCTTCCTCTCTCCTACTATCTTCAACCTCCTGCCAATGGGCAGGAGGGCATGTGGCCGCGGCGTGCGCACGTGCTCGGCCAGCTCCTGCTTGCCGCTGCGGCTGGAGGCTGCTACGAGCGCCACGCACCCCCCGACCCCTCTCTCTCTCCCCCGGTCCTCACCCTCTCCCCTAGATCTCTCTCTCTCTCACTCACCCGAATGGGTTCGTCGCCGCTGACCATCACCACCGCGGCCACCAGCCGCCCCACGCCCTTCCGGATATGTCACGAGCTCCGCCTCGACCCCCGCATCCTCTGCACCAAGCCATGCACCGCCAGGAGCTCCGTGACGACGTCCCTGACCCCTTCTTCCTCCTCAGGTCGCCAGAGATCCCCCTTGCCACCCCGACTGCTCCGGACCGTCTCCGAGCTCGCCGACCTCCTCGTCCGACTCGCCGTGAGCCTCTGACCTTGTCCATCCCTCTCTTCTTCCCCGTAGGCCGCCGTAGCTACCGGACCGCCTACGCCCGAACCCGCCGCCGCCTGCGCGACTCCGGCGACCAAATGGTCCGCCTGACGCACCCAAGCCACTCATCGCATCGCGTAGGCCCCCGCTAGCGCCTCAGCTCGCTAGCTCGTGCACCGTAGTGCCAAACCCAACTCCGCCCGATCTCCGACCACCACCCAAGTGCTCGCCGTCGTTGACTCTGGGCACCCCGTGACCTGCCGCTGCCTCCGTTGGATGCGCGGGAGCGTGGGCTACCTCTAGGAGCCCTCAGCACACCCATCTGCGGCCCCTGCCGCCACTCCAGTGAGCCACCGCTGCTCTAGGTCGTCGCCGTCGTCTAACCGCCGGCGAATCCGACGTGGCCGTCGTTA
>NC_041389.1:313324775-313344896 GCF_002162155.2 Triticum dicoccoides | reverse complement strand
AACCCCCTAGGCCACTGACTCATGGGCCCCACGCCCTAATTAACATAGATTACATTTTGTGCTTAGTTTTAACTAACCCCAGTGGGACCACGCGTCAGTGTTGACTACGCTGACGTGGTCGTTGACCGGGCCCACCTGTCTGTGTCCCTAACTGACACTGGGTCACTAACCAGTGGGTCCCACTGGTCAGGTTTGACCTGGTCAGCCTCAGCCGACCTGCTGACGTAATGTTGTCGTCATGCTGACACAGTAATATTTTCTGGAATTTAAAATAAACCAGAAATGATTTATAAATTACAGAAAATGTCCAAAACTTCTAAAATTCATAGAAATTCAACCATAACTCAGAATGAAATAAATTATATATGAAAAATGATCAGAAAAATCCAAAGAATATGTTTATGGCATTATCATGCATGTTTGAACAACTTAAAGCTGCTGTATACAACGATTTGAATTAATGGCATTTGAAATGTGATATATGGAGTTTGAATTTGAATCTTAGATTCAAACCAACTCCATTTGACCTGCTGCTAGTTGCATTAGCTCAAACCACATCATATTGTCATGTCATGATCATGCATCATATTGTGCATTGCATTGATTGTGTTCTTCCTTGTTTGCCAGTGTTTGTCCCCTCTCGATAGACGTGGTTCCGATGATGAGTTCGATGACACCGATGAAGAACTATACTATCTTCAGAAGTGCCAGGCAAGCAAAACCCCCTTGTTCATTCCAATACAATCCCACTCTCTCGCTCCTGCTCTCTTCTACTGCATTAGGACAACAACGATTCAACTGTTACATGTTGCGGTAGTTGAACCCCCTTTCCTCTGCATGACATGTCATTGCCACAATATATATATGAAACCCACTAGCATGAGTAGGAGTTGTTTGAGCCCTGATGTGCCTACTCATTCATGCCTGTTTGTCATGCCTGCTACTGCTTAGAGTTGAGTCAGGTCCGATTCATCAGGGATGAATCGGAGGTGTGTAAACATGTCCTACTGTGTGTGAGCTAAGTGTGTGAACACGATTTGGTAAAGGTAGCGGTGAGAGGCCATGTAGGAGTACATGGTGGTTTGCTCATTGAAGCGGTCCTCAGGAACTGAGTTCTTTGTTTGTGATCCATGAAACAACTACTACCATGCATTGGGCCCTGAAATATGACCCCGCTCGACTTCTTAATCACCCTTGTCCCCTGTCCAGGAGTTGCAAGTAGTTTCTGGTGTTTGTAGTATGTTGGAGGCCGTGCGCAGCGCTGACCGGAGGGGTGGGCTGTGATGCGGTAGGCACGTGGTCGGGTATGCCGGGCGCCCGTTTGGTGTCGCGGAACCCTGTACACATCGTTCGGGGCCGTATGTGGAAACCTTGGCCGGCCTCCCTGTGGATGGAACCTGAATAGGCGATAAACCTGGACTAGAGACTTGAGTGTTTAGGTAGGTCGTGGTCTACACCCACGTCATCTTTCGCTTGAAGTCTGCCGAGCACATGTCGTGTGCAGACACTAAGTGGTGGAAACATGTATGAAGAAGTACACCCCTGTAGGGTTATAAATGATCTATTCAAATAGCCGTGTATGCGGTAAAGGACTTCTGGGTTGCCTATAATAGTTCATAGACAAGTGAAAGTGGATACTCTAAAATGCGCAAGATAAGCGTGAATTCTACGGGTGGCGTTCTCGTAGGGAGACGGGAGCGGATCCATAGTGGTGTATTGGTTGGCGAATATGTGGACTCGTGTGCGCCACCTCAAAAGAGTTACTTGCAGTCGTAGTTCAAGATAGCCACCGAGTCAAAGCTGGCTTGCTGCAGTTAAACCCCACCATCCCCTTTGTTGATAATGATGCATATGTAGTTAGTTCTTATGTAAGTCTTGTTTGGTACATTTGTACTCATGTTTGCCTATTTTATGTTTTGCAGAGAGACTTCAGTCTCACTAGTAGTCCCGCATGGACTTCGACGTTTAGCTTGTTACCTCAGCTATGATCTTGTGCCTCGACAGGATCTGGTAGATAGTCGGCTTCTCAGCCTTTTTCATTTGTAGATGTCTGTACTCAGACATGTTAAGCTTCCGTTTGTGCTTTGACTTGTATGCTCTGAATGCTGGGTCGAGAGACCATGTTTGTAATATCTCGCTCCTCGGAGCCCATTGAATAAAATATTTGAGTTGTAGAGTCATGTTATGATGCCATGTTGTATTTGCACATATCAAGCACATTGTGTGTATGTTATTGAAATGCTTGGTATGTGTGGGATCTGACTATCTACTTGTTTATCCTTGGTAGCCTCTCTTACCGGGAAATGTCTCCTAGTGCTTCCATTGAGCCTTGGTAGCTTTCTATTACTCCGGAACACTTAGGCTGGCTGGCATGTGTCCTTCTTCGTTCCTGTGTCTGTCCCTTCGGGGAAATGTCACGCGGTGTCTACCGGAGTCCTGTTAGCCTGCTACAGCCCGGTTTACCAGAGTCCTGCTAGCCCAGCTGCTACAGCCTGGATTCACTCGCTGATGACCGACACATTCATTGTTGGGTCATGTATGCCTGTCCCTGTAAGTTAGTGCCACTTTGGGTTCACGACTAGCCATGTCAGCCCGGGCACCTTGTCATATGGATGCTAGCAACACTATCATATACGTGTGCCAAAAGGTGCAAACGGTCCCGGGCAAGGTAAGGCGACACCCGTGGGAATACCATACGTGAGGCCGCAAAGTGATATGAGGTGTTACATGCTAGATCGGCAACAATCCTCAATTCAAGTTTCAGAAATCTAGACATGATGCAGGATGCTCTCAAATGCAACTAATACAAGCAAAGTCTAGGGTTGTGACACTTCTGGCCCATTAACAGTCCGCTAAGTAATTGGGCCGAATTACGACCCGGTGTATTTCCGGCCTGTTAAAGGTCCTGCTTCATTTGGGCCCATTTACAGGCCATCAAAACTTTCGGCCCATAAACGACCGTGAAGGATTTGGGACATATTCGGCCATGTCCGACATTCGGCCTGATAGAGGCCCACTATAGATTTGGGCCACTTTCGGCATGTTGTCATTTTCGGCCTGTTAACGCCGGACAAAAACTAAGGGCCATATGTGGCCCAACGTCATATCGGGCCCACTAACGGCCAATATAAAAATGACAATAAACTAGCCCGACCAAAGTTCCGTCCTGTTAAAGGCCCATGTATTAGGTCGGTGCATTTACGGCCCGTCCGAATTTCGGCCTGTCAAAGGTCCGCACCGTAAATGGGCCACCATTTCGGCCTGCTAAGACCAGTGGGTTATTTGGCACAATCAGGGCCCAATCTCACTTTCGGTCTATTAAAGGCCCATGTTTTTATGGGATCGAGATATTTACACCTATAAACGGCCTATTTTTACTAAGGGCCCAAATTATGTTTAAGCCTGTTAAAGGCCCACTATGGGCACAGGCCTACCAGAAAAATATGAAAGCTTATGCTGATTTAGGCCCAGATATTTTTAGTGGGCTACATGCCAATTTCGGCCCGTAATCGTTTTTAGCCCAATTGGAATGGGCCCGGTGAATGTTGGCATGTTGGGCTCCTACGAAGCTTTCGGTCGAATACATTACTAAGATAAACCTACACTATACAGTAATAGTGTCGCAATTACTACAGCCTATGGCAGCATCATAAATGTTGTATCACAACAAAATAAATTCCAACCATACAACAAAAGGCCTGTTGGCATAAAGTTTACAGTCCTTCCAGATAAAAGCACCATCAGATGTATAGAAGCACATATCATTTGACCTGAGTGCTAATGTATCAAGCTGTAGACTCTGATGGAGCAGCACGATCTTCACCTTTTTTCCGCCATTGCTCTTGAACAACGAAGCGAATGTCTGATAGTCTGGTTTCAAAACCATTCATATCTTGACGACATTTGTCAACCACTATTCTTGTTTCCGAAATGACATCCATTAGGGATTGGACTTGAGTCTGGAGCACAGATATATCACTCTGTCTAGCAGGAAGATTTTGTTCAGTAGGCGATTTGGACGAGGTTACCTTGACAACCAACCCATAATTACGCAGGAAGGTGATTTTTGCACTGTTAGTGGAGACATACTGACGCACTGCAGCAAGAGGTGACATTGTGCCTGTGGTAGCCTCGTCACCTTCAGGTGGTTGTGGCTGTTCAATCATTTGTTCCATAGCTTCCTGAAAGTTTGAACTTGTAGATTAGTGTACCAGATAAGTTACTAATGAGACAAGAACAAACAAAGTAGGTTAAACATTTATACATAACTTATTTTGGTGAACTACTGTAATACATTAGCATGTATTGTAGTGCCAACTACATAATAAAATCATTTTCAGAACATATGTCCATGTAGCATGCCTACTTTATTGTCTATTTCCTCACATTCGTTGATATCTAAGGATAAAGAGACATGATTTAAAGTAGGATGAACATAGTATGACGTCATTCATATCATGGGCAAACAGATATAAAACAAACAGGCTATTTTATCATTGTGTGCGCACGTGAACATAACAACTAGATTACAGATCAAGACCAAAAGAATATCCTTCATCTCTTTTAAACAATGTAAGGTGAAACGATACATTAAGACAACTATGTATAAAAGTGAACAAAGTAACTGACATTGGCTGCAAACCAAGTAGTTAAATGAACACATCATAGTACCAATCAGTTCAAAGGCAGGAGGAGTAAGAACTTACAACAGTGGCTTGAACTAGTGTGCTCATGCCCTTCATCTTGCTGGTGTGGCAATCCTTGAAGATTTGCACTGCATTCGGTTCAGGTTCTTTTTGGTCCGCACGGGCTTTCCTATGTATTTGGAACAAGTCAATATAGATACGATAATATGGCACAAAAAAAGAAGGAAGTAGCAGCTATTTACAAGAGCCTCGCAGTGTGCAATATAGCTACGAGATCCTGTTGTCTGTTGGAATTTAACTTTAGAACGGTTGGTTTTGTTCTTCAAACAGTTAGCCTAGAAGAAGATACACTTGTAAGGCACATACATAAATACAAGTTCAATATGTGGTCTGATCAAATATATATAGCCTACCTGATACTTTGGATCAGATCAATGTTTAACGAGGGCTGTCCAGTCTTCATCTATAATATATTCCACTGGAGATGTTTGGGCGATTTCATTGTTAACCTTGACTTCAAAGTGAGATTTTTCTAAGGTGGTACCGATACTGTCGCAGAGCAGACTGAAAAACATGAGTGCATGCTTGTTTAGTTGCATCATCTTTCGGATCCAACTTGAACCTCATCTGTTGAAAAAAGAATGTGATTCTTATTAGGAGGAAGCTAGAAAGTATGGGACAGAGCAAGACAATATTACTAATTGCGATGAATAACATTACTTACAGATAAATAGTCAAGGAAGGTGTTAAACTGGGTATTGTCTTTCTCATTCCTATACTGGATCCACGTTGGGAGGATACGTGCATGACACCTAACGGCAACGGTTGCCTCTGATACTAACTTGGCTGACTCTGTAGCATCACATGGGCTTTTTAAACCTGCCTCAAAATGGATCTCCATTCTTCCTCCTTTAGATTTTGTTAATTTGTCAAGCATTATCCTTGATGTCTGTTTCTGCTTGCGCCGTGGTGCTAGTTCAACAACGATTATGGAAAGTGTTAGTGTACATCAAACTGTGAGAGTACATATAAAGGAGCTTGCAACTGCAACTTGACTCGGTCAGGTACTGTCTTGGTGTTGATGCTCATGAGGTTCATCTGATCTTGCCAAGTCCTGTTGTGTCAGCAGTGCTTCAGAAGTAGTGTTAGGTGTGAAGGCAGCTTGGGAACTGGCCAGTTCCGGAGCAAACGAATGAGTAACTCATTGAGATGCTGGTACAGTTGAAGCGGATGCTGCAGCTGGTGGAGCAGGTGATACTGTGTTTGTAGATTTAGCCGGTGGACTTGGACCTTCTACTGCACTATAAGTACCAGCAGAATCTCGACGGTAGATCCTTTTCCATTTCACCTGACGAGTTACAGCACTCCCTACTATATTATTTTCCTTTCTCTTTTTTGACTTTTCCATGTCAAACCGTACCCACAACACAAAAGAATAAAATCGCTCGTCAGAACTCATTGATGCATGATACGGACAAGCAATACTTTGATGTAAGACAACCGTATGAGGATGGAATATGTAAGAAAAACAGGAGGACATGACATATTCACAGCTATGATGTGCAAACTAAGCAGAAGGATTTTCAAGAAAATAGAAGTAATGCAAGCTAGACACCATATGAAAGATGCAACCAATATTACTCTGCCAAGTTAAAAGTGTCTTGTCATAAGTGGCAATTCGAAAAATTAGAAGCAGTACAATGTAGAAATCAATGCAAGATGCAACCACTATCAAACTGCCATGCTAAAAGCGTCCAATCATGAATGACTGATGCGGGATACACAACAGCAGTACTTTGATGTAAGAACATGGTATGATAGATAGATGTAGTGTATTCTAGACATAGAAAGCCATGTCATATGCACATGTATAACATATAAACTCAGCAGGTGCAATTTAATCAAAATAGAAGAAATACAAGCTAGACAACATATGCAACATGAAACCAATTATCGCAGTGTCAACTTAGAGCAAGCACCTGTGATGGTGGAGTACGGGAGATGAACTCATCATGTAGACTTGGTACTTCAACTTCATTAGCAGTAGCAGTGGCAAATCTAGAGAGTCTCTATTTGCGTCGGTGTGGAGGACCACCATCCCCTAACTTACTCTTTTCCTTCCTATGTTATGATATTGCCTTATGAAGTCAAAACCACAAGAAGATGAATAAAATTAGCTCTGCATAACTAGTTGATGCATGATACAGACGAACACTACTTTGATGTAAGGCAAGCGCAGGATAGGAGGATGGAATATATACAAAAAAAGACAACGTTTCATATTCACACGTACGATAGGAGGATGGAATATGTATGAAAAAACAGTAAGCGGAAGGCATTTCAACAAAATTATAAGAAATGAAAGCTAGGCACCATATGAACATGCTGTTGGAAATATGCCCTAGAGGCAATAATAAAAGGGTTATTATTATATTTCCTTATTCATGATAATTGTCTTTTATTCATGCTATAACTGTATTATCCGGAAATCGTAATACACGTGTGAATACATAGACCATAACATGTCCCTAGTGAGCCTCTAGTTGACTAGCTCGTTGGTCAACAGATAGTCATGGTTTCCTGACTATGGACATTAGATGTCATTGACAACGGGATCACATCATTAGGAGAATGATGTGATGGACAAGACCCAATCCTAAGCATAGCACAAGATCGTGTAGTTCGTTTTGCTAGAGCTTTTTCAATGTCAAGTATCTCTTCCTTAGACCATGAGATCGTGTAACTCCCGAATACCATAAAAGTGCTTTGGGTGTACCAAACGTCACAACGTAACTGGGTGACTATAAAGGTGCACTACAGGTATCTCCAAAAGTGTCTGTTGGGTTGACACGGATCGAGACTGGGATTTGTCACTCCGTATGACGGAGAGGTATCTTTGGGCCCACTCGGTAATGCATCATCATAATGAGCTCAAAGTGACCAAGTGTTTGGTCACGGGATCATGCGTTATGGTACGAGTAAAGTGACTTGCCGGTAACGAGACTGAATGAGGTATTGGGATACCAACGATCGAGTCTCGGGCATGTAACGTACCGATTGACAAAGGGAATTGTATACGGGGTTGTTCGAATCCTCGACATCGTGGTTCATCCGATGAGATCATCGAGGAGCATGTGGGAACCAACATGGGTATCCAGATCCCGCTGTTGGTTATTGCCCGAGAGCCGTCTCGGTCATGTCTACGCGTCTCCTGAACCCGTAGGGTCTACACACTTAAGGTTCGGTGACGCTAGGGTTGTATGAATATGAGTATGCAGTATACCAAATATTGTTCGGAGTCCCGGATGAGATCCCGGACGTCACGAGGAGTTCCGGAATGGTCCGAAGGTGAAGAATTATATATAGGAAGTGATATTTCGGCCATCGGGAAAGTTTCGGGGTCACCCGGTATTGTACCGGGACCACCGAAGGGTCCCGGGGGTCCACCGGGTGGGGCCACCCATCCCGGAGGGCCCCAAGGGCTGAAGTGGGGAGGGGAACCAGCCCATAGTGGGCTGGTGTGCCCCCCTTGGCCCACCCCCTGCGCCTAGGGTTGAAACCCTAGGGTGGGGGGGGGCACCCCACTTGCCTTCGAGGGTACTCCACCCCCCTTGGCCGCCGCCCCCTTGGGAGATTGGATCTCCCAGGGCCGGCGCCCCCCCTTGGGGGCCTATATAAAGGGAGGGGGGAGGGGGGCAGCCGCACCCTAAAGTTCTGGCGCCTCCCTCCCCCTGCTACACCTCTTCCTCCTCCGTCACGTGCTTGGCGAAGCCCTGCCGGAGTGCTGCTGTTCCACCACCACCACGCCATTGTGCTGCTGCCGGAGCCATCATCATCAACCTCTCCTTCCCCCTTGCTGGATCAAGAAGGAGGAGACGTCATCCGCTCCGTACGTGTGTTGAACGCGGAGGTGTCGTCCGTTCGGCGCTAGGATCTCCGGTGATAGGATCACGACGAGAACGACTACTTCAACCCCGTTCTTTTGAACGCTTTCGCTCGCGATCTACAAAGTGGTATGTAGATGCATCTCCCTTGACTCGTTGCTTAGATGAACTCATAGATGGATCTTGGTGAAACCGTAGGAAAAAATTTAATTTTCGGCAACGTTCCCCAACACATGCAACCAATATCACTCTATCAGGTAAAAAGTGTCTCGTCGTAAGTGCCATTTTAAGAAATTAGAAGCAGTACGAGCCAGAAGACAATGCAAGATGCAACCTACATCACAATCCCTAGTTAAATGTGTCTTATGGGTAAGTGATCGTTGCAGGTATAAGTTGTAAGCTACGCAAATGCAATTCAACATAATCAGAAGCAATACAAACTAGACATCATATGGAAAACGCAACCACATATAACAGTTCCAAGTAAGGGCAAGCACCTGTGATGGTGGAGTAGGGGAGATGTTCTCATCATGTACACGTATGTTCTAGAAATAGGAACACGTGTCATATTCACAGGCATTATGTGTAAAGTAAGCAGATGCAACTCAAGTTAGAAGCAATAAAAGCTAGACATCATACGCAACATGCAACCACATATAATAGTGCCAAGTTAGAGCAAGCACCTGTGATGGTGGAGTAGCAGAGATGTGCTCATCATCTACACAGCTACGTTGACTGTCCAGCCTTGTGTTGTCTTGCGAATCTTGTTGGGAGGATGGCGGAGTAGAATCTGTAGAGACCCCCTGTTTGAGTTGCTCCAAAGGACCACCATCATACACTGCTGGACTAATTTCCTTCAGCTGTAATGGTTTTGCATTGTGAAGTCAAACCGATAAGAAAAAGGAATAAAATTCGCTCTTCAGAACTCATTCATGCATGATACTAACGAACACTACTCGGATGAAAGGCAAACACATGATGCGAGGATGGAATATGTATGAAAAACAGGATGGCGTGACATATTCACACCTATGATGTGGTAACTAAGCATAAGGCATTTCAACAAATTAGAAGCACTACAAGCTAGACACCATATGAAAGATGCAACCAATATCACTCTGCCAAGTTCAAACTATATGGCATTTCAAAAAATTAGAAGCAGTACATGCTAGAAATCATATGCAAGACACAATCAATATCATAGTGGCGACTTAAAGGTGCCTAATCATAAGTGACTGATGTGGGATATTCAAGAACAGTAGTCTGATGTAGAAACAGGAACACATGTCATATTCACAGGCATTATATGTAAAGTAAGCAGATGCAATTCAACAAAGTTAGAAGCAATACAAGCTAGACATCATACGCAACATGCAACCACATATAATAGTGCCAAGTTAGAGCAAGCACCTGTGATGGTGGAGTAGGGGAGATGTGCTCATCATCTACACAGCTACGTTGACTGTCTAGCCTTGCGTTGTCTTGCAAATCTTGTTGGGAGGATGGCAGAGTAGAATCTGTAGAGAACCTCCATTTTCAGTTGCTCAAAAGGACCACTGAGGGGGTCCTGGATTAGGGGGTATCCGGACAGCCGGGCTATATACATCGTCCGGACTATTGGAGCGTGAAGATACAAGACTCAAGACTTTGTCCCGTGTCCGGATGGGACTCCTTTGCGTGGAAGACAAGCTTGGCGATCTAGATATTGCATTTCCTTCCTTTTAACCGACTCCATGTAAACCCTAGCCCTCTCCGGTGTCTATATAAACCGGAGAGGTTGGTCCTTAGAAGGCCGATCACAACTACAATCATAATCATCATAGGCTAGCTTCTAGGGTTTAGCCTCTATGATCTCGTGGTAGATCTACTCTTGTACTACTCATATCATCAATATTAATCAAGCAGGAAGTAGGGTTTTACCTCCATCGAGAGGGCCCGAACGTGGGTAAACATTGTGTCCCTTGCTTCCTGTTACCACCAGCCTGAGACGCACAGATCGGGACCCCCTACCCGAGATCCGCCGGTTTTGACACCGACATTGGTGCTTTCATTGAGAGTTCCTCTATGTCGTCGCTACAAGGCTTGATGGCGCCTTCAATCGTCGGCAACACGGTCTAGGGAGAGACTTTTCTCCCCGGACAAATCTTCGTGTTCGGCGGCTTCGCACTGCGGGCTAATTCGCTTGGCCATCTGGAGCAGATAAACACCTACGCCCTGGCCACCAGATCAGGTTCGGAAACCTGAACTACACGACGGACATTTGCGGAGACTTGATCTTCGACGGATTCGGGCCTATGCCAGGAGAATCGGACAGTCACGATGAGGACGGCTTAGACCTACTGTCGGACAATGCTCGGGATATCACCCCTGCAGTAGCCCCGGACCTAAATACGGAGCAGGCTGCATTGCCTAAGGACGGAGGGATGGACCCCGCCCCGTAGGTCGCACACTCATCGGCGATGGAGCCGAACACAGGCCTCACCTCGGAGGAAGCTTGTGACTCCGGACCCCCAGACTCGTATCCGGTTGTAGGTCCCAGTCCGCGCGCTCCTGAGCCCGCCGAGCCTGGTTGGGCTCCGGTAATGGAGTTTACTGCTGCGGATATCTTCCAGCACTCGCCCTTTGGCGACATGCTGAACTCATTAAAGTCTCTCTCTTTGTCAGGAGGCTCTTGGCTGAACTATGTCCGGCTCGAGCGGGAAGCAGGTGACGAAGGAATTCGTTGCCCACCCACCAACCACTTCATTGCCACGGTCGATGATCTAAACGACGTGCTTGACTTCGACTCTGAAGACATCGACGGTATGGACGACGATGGAGGAGAAGAACATGAACCACCGCTCACTGGGCGGTGGATAGCCACCTCTTCCTATGATATATATATGGGGTGGACACTCCGAAGGAAACCAATGGCGATGAGGCAACGGAGGATAACCCCTCAGGGAGAAAAATAAAGCATGGGCGTTGTCGGCGCCGCTCCAAGCCCCGCCACAGCAATACCGGCCCAGGAGACGAAAACAATCCGGATGGTGCCGAAGAGGAATACAACCCTAATCAGCCTGCCTTCAAGCAGGCCGCACTGGCCACGGTGGGATACTTGGAAAGGGACAACTATACGCCCCCCTCCGAGGATGAGGTAAGCCTAGGCAATGACGAATTCGGCGTGCCTGAAGATCCAGTGGAACAAGTTCGCTTCAAGCGACGGCTCATGGCCACGGCAAGGATCCTGCAAAGGAAGCAACAGCATCTTAAAGCTGACCAAGATTTGCTCGTGGACAGGTGGACCAAGGTCCTGGCCACCGAAAAATACGGACTCGACCGCCCCGACAAAGGGCACACACGCACAACTGGCTACCTCAACCTAAGCAGGAGAACCCAATGCACATACCCCGACATCAACGCATCACTACGATCCAAGACAATATGAAGGACACACGAAGAGGCATCCTCAAGCCTCGGCGCAACGGTCATAAACGTCAAGTCAGGGAAGCCGGTGCCAAGTCCAGCAACTCCCAGTCCTGTCAGCGGACAAAGAACAGCTCAAGCCTATCCGGCCCAAGCCACAAACTCGATCAACCATGTGAAATTCATGGTACTCCTAGAAGGATGGCAAAGCATACCAATAGAGAATGCCGGATCCTCAAAACAATGCGGCTGGTCGTGTGCCGGAAACAATGAGGGGAGGTGTCTAGTCAAGAGACCCCACAGAGCATAAAAGTACGGCCGATCGCCCCTGATCGCATCAACCACAACAATTCAATTGCAGTACCACTAGACCTAGTAGTTCGGGGGCTCCATAACACATAAAGCCCCCGCGGGTATGAAACCACAAATAATATCTTTTAAAAGATGCCATGTGCAAAGGCCAAGTTTTATCGGCCCACCACTCTAACGGTGGTCTTCGGATCACCAAAGAAATGTAACGCCAAAGAATAATTCTTCGGCACCTTCCCCTCATACGGTAATTTACCATATGCGAACGGGATGAACCACGTTGACTAGATTCCACGTGGTAAACCATTAGGCCAACACCGTGTGATATAATCACACCTATGGGCAAGGCCGAACCCCGCCCTTAGAGCGGAAATCATACAACTACCGGAGTAGCGAGTCATGCATGCCTATCAAAATTTTGATATGAGAACCAACTATCCGGACACCAACCGAGGAGTCCGCGCTACTTCACGGTACATCGACTGGGTTAACCAGGGTCTGATCAGGAACCCTCAGACCAACCACAAAAGGACGTTCAGCTGCCTCCAGGTATTTGCCTTTATACACTAACTTTGACGCAGAACAGGATTGACGACGTGGAATCGGCCTGGACACACAAGGGCAGGAACATGCATGTGACCCCCCACAAAGAAGGCAGTCCGGATTCACTTCAGATCCACTCACAGACCCCTCCAGTCCGGCCATCACAGGTTCCGCCAAAAACACCTCTTTTATAATCATAAATTGTACTCATATGCATAGACATATCATCCTACTACAATGCGTAGACTTAAATAACACTCACCGGTCGTCGTTTCTCATAGACGCCTCGTGTCATGCCCGATTATGCCCGGGGCTTCACAGGACGGCAATAAAGTCCGACCACCTTTTCGGTCGCTCGACACCCCGAACTTATAGCACTATATGCATCAGCTCTGAATCATGTCTTGGGTCATTGGTTGGGTTTGCCCGGCTCCCATGTTTTGGTACCTTACGTTCCGTCCCATCGGCTAAGGTAGCGCTGGGAGAACTACTGCAATTGTGTCCCGGTTCTGCCGGACGAGCACCTCAGTAGAGAATGCCGAAAACTGACTGTCATGATACAGCGAGAGCTGGTCAGCTGTTCGAGAGGTTGTAAAATCCTTAAAGATTTATTCCGCATAACGCCATTATAAATGCAGAGTGCGATGGATCGGTCTTCCAATCAGGCGCCAATAGAGCCCCTAGTTCGGCCTTCTGATTACTAGGGGCTGCGCCGACCATACTCGAATTCCTATGGCTAAGTGAGAGTGGTAAAGCCCTATAGTCTGATTGCCTGGTTCGTGGTGAGGAACACCTCCTTAAAAGGACCCAGCCATGGGATAAAGAGTGTTCAGGTATGTCCCGAACACCCCCGTATTTCTTTCGTGGGGGCAGAAGCCGACGACTGGCCAACTCTCAGGATTTACATACACTAAACAGCCACACAGGAAGAACAAATGTTCAAACAAAACAGGCAATAGATAATAAAAGTGCCATTATCCCATATTACAAAGAACAGCAAGCATGCCCCCAGGGAAATATAATGTCTTTGGTACACTTATCTGCCACAAGGTGGGCTCCCTTCAGTACACCTTCATAGTACAGCTCGGGCTTGCGGTGCTCCTTACCCTCTGGCGGCCCCTCGGTCATCAGCTTCTCCGCGTCAAGCTTCCCCCAATGCACTTTTTCACGGGCAAACGCCATGCGCGCACCCTCCATACAGATTGATCGCTTAACAACATCAAGCCAAGGACAGGCGCCCACAATCTGCTTCACGAGTCCGAAGTAACTGCTTGGAATGGGCTCCGCGAGCCACAGCCGGACTACCAAGTCCTTCATGGCTAGTTCGGCCGCCTGGTGCAGTTCGACCAGCTGCTTCAACTGATCGATAAAGGGCACCGGATAGTTCGGCGCCAAATACTGTGACCAGAAATCCCTCTCCGCAGACTTGTTCTCCTCGGTCCGGTAGAATTGAGCGGCATCTGATGTGCTGCGAGGCAGATCTGCAAACGCCCCTGCAAAAACAAGAATTCAGCTTGCTGCTTAGAGTTCTTCCCAATATCATGTAAAAATGGCCATGAATACAAAAGGCCTTACCAGCCGCAACCTTCCGGGCCTCCTGAATGTCCCGCACAGCACCTCGGGCTTCTTATCAAGCATCTTCCGCGACTTCGACAGCTTGGGTGAGTTCGGATTCTTTCCCTACTAGACTCTGCTCCAAGCCCTCGCTTTTCTTCACAGCCTCCTGGAGCTCTTGCTCAGCTGCGATGACCCTGGCCTCGTGTTTTTCACGAAGCGCCTGTTCGGCGACAGCCTTCTTGTTGGCATCAGCCACAGCCTTCTTCAGTGCCTCATATTTGGCACTCGGTCCTAGAGCATACAATACAAATACTTTTCACTAGGCACAATTACTCATTCGTGCCAAATTCAAGACAATGTTTTCAACATACCTTGCTTGTCTTCCAATTGCTTCTTCACACGGCCAAGTTCCTCCTCGGCCCGTTCCAGGCTCTGCTTCAGTCCGAACACTTCCGCATTATGAGCGGTCTCCTTCTCTGTAGACGCCTGCTTTCACACAAAGGGGTATACGTCATTAACAAAGCTCCTGCAAAAATAGAGGATTTGATCCCCTGCCCGTCTCTCTCTCTTTCGCCGGACAGTGTATCAGGGGCTACTACTTATATCATGACGATTCCTCAAAGGTTTCTTAGGAAACATACCTCAAAGGCCTTTATAAGGCCCAGGCAGGACTCATTCAGCCCGCTCTCGGTGGACTGAATCTTTTCAACCATCGCACCCATGAGGGTCCGATGTTCATCAACGATAGAAACATTATTTAACGCTGTTGATAGACCGCCTGGCAGCTCTCCTTGGACAGAGATTGCCGGCGGAGTAGGCAAGCCTCCCACTGTCGAAGGTGGCTGCTCGCCCAATCCTGGAACCTTAAAAATCTCCAGGACCGTGTCCGGCTGTGGTCCGAACCCGAGATCGCCCCCGCCATCAACACGCTTGGGGGCCATCACTCCCGCGTGTCCGGCTCCAGAGATATGCCCCCCTAGTCCGGGTCCTGTTGAAACGATACCTCAGTGTCACGCCTGGACCTTGGGGAAGGGGCCTTTGGAGGCGTCTCGCTCGCCAAGGCGTCTGAGCTCAGCGAATCCTCCGATGAGGACTGTCCGGCGCGAGACCTCGCCGGGCTGTACAAAATATGGCAACAGTTAAAACTACTATACCCAAACAACCCAGGACGCACATGTGTGTTCGGATTTCGTATACTTACGACTTTTCCAGGGGCTGGACCCTGGGATCCCACTCCGGGCTGCTATCGGCAGCCGTGGTGGATGCCTCTGGGAGGGAACCTTTCCCCTCTTAGGCAATTCGGCCTCCATGGATGAGGAGGTCGTCCTTTTCTTCCCACCTCCAGAGTGAGGCTCGTCCTCCCCTGCTTCCTCCTCTTCGTCTTCGGAAGAAGGAGCATCACTGGAGTCTTCGGATTTTGCATCCGAAGCCTCGCGGCGACGGAGGCCACTCCGGGTCTTTTTGACCTTCTTGGAGGCATCTTTCTTTGGCGCCTCGTAAGGCGCTAGGACCAGCATCTTCGTCAGGAGAGGTCCGGTCGGTTCTTCCGGCAGCGGGGTCGGACAATGTATCCGCTCCACCTTTTTTATCCATCCTTGGGGTTGTGATAAAGCATGATTAAAATGTCTCCCTCAGGACACACCAACCGAAGCATGGATGGACAGAGCATAGCAATAACTTATCGGACTTGCAGAATGGGATAATTGATACCCACGGTCCTCGGAGGAGCCCGACCATGATTTGCCAGACTTAAAGAGCACCTTCTAGATATCCTTGTGGGAGGAATCATAGAGCTCCCAAAGGGTTTGGTGCTCGGTTGGGTCGAACTCCCACAAATTGCAGGCTCGGCGCTGGCAAGGGAGAACCAGGCGAACTAGCATCACCTGGACTACGTCGACGAGTTTGACGTCCTTGTCGACCACACTCTGAACGCGCGTCTGGAGCAGTGACAGCTCATCGAACGAGTACCAGTTCGGGCCCTTCTTGGGCCAGGACGTGAGCCGCAGTGGGGCTCCGGATCTGAACTCAGGAGCTGCAGCCCACTTTTTTCCGCGTGGTTCGGTGATACAGAACCACTGCTGCTGTCACTCCTTGACGGAGTCATTGAAGGCACCCTTCGGCCAAACGGCCTTGGGAATCTTGCTCACCATGGCGCCGCCGCACTCGGCGTGCTCGCCACTCACCAGCTTGGGCTTCACATTGAAAATCTTTAGCCACAGGCCGAAGTGAGGCGAAATCCGGAGAAAAGCCTCGCACACGACGATGAACGTCGAGATATTGAGGAAAGAATTGGGGGAAAGATCATGAAAATCAATCCCATAGTAATACATGACTCCAGGAACAAATGGGTGAAGGGGAAACCCGAGCCCGCGGACAAAATGGGGAAGGAACACGACTCTCTCGTGAGGCTCCAGAGTAGGGACGACCTGTCCCGCCGGTGGGAGACGGTGGCCGATTTTCTTGGCCAGATACCCGGCCTCCCGGAGCTTCTTAATATCCTTCTCCTGGACGGTAGAGGCCATCCATCTGCCTCTTGCTCTGGATCTGGACATCTTTGGAAAACCTCTCTTCGACGGAAAAGGAGAATGCCTAGGCGTTGGGGCTCGAACAGTGGGGAATGGGCTAGCGGAAGGAGAAGGCGTGGGTAAAGAGGAAGAGACCTTATCTCTTTATAGATACGGTAAAAGCTTTTTGTGCCTCCCCACTTGCCTGGTGGAACTCGCTCGCTCCCCACTCACCGCGATTAGCGGTGCGGTTGGACTATCCATACCCGTATTGATGAGAATCCCATAATAAGGCGACACGATCTCTGCTATGGCGAAACTTGCAGAAGAAACCGCCTCACGATATGCGCTATGGCTGGTTGTGGGAAAACGGTTTGAATAATGACCTGACTGTAATGACATGTCATGTTGTCTAAAAAAGTTGTCAGCAGATTGCATTTGTGAAATATCATTCTCTCTACGGCGGTATGTGAAGATCATTTTGCGGATCCGGACAAGGTTTAAGTGTTCGATAATTACTTGGGAGTATTCGGAGAAGGAACCCGCCTTGCAATGCCGAAGACAAGACTGCGCGCCGGACTCATTGTCATTGAAGCCTGGTTCAGGGGCTACCGAGGGAGTCCTGGATTAGGGGGTATCCGAACAGCCGGGCTATATACATCATCCAGACTATTGGAGCGTGAAGATACAAGAATCAAGACTTCATCCCGTGTCCGGATGGGACTGTCCTTTGCATGGAAGACAAGCTTGGCGATCCAAATATTGTATTTCCTTCCTTGTAACCGAATCCATGTAAACCCTAGCCCTCTCCGGTGTTTATATAAACCGGAGAGGTTGGTCCTTAGAAGGCCGATCACAACTACAATCATAATCATCATAGGCTAGCTTCTAGGGTTTAGCCTCTACGATCTCATGGTAGATCTACTCTTGTACTACTCATATCATCAATATTAATCAAGCAGCAAGTAGGGTTTTACCTCCATCAAGAGGGCCCGAACCTGGGTAAACATTGTGTCCCTTGCTTCCTGTTACCACTAGCCTGAGACGCATAGATCGGGACCCCCTACCCGAGATCCGCCGGTTTTGACACTGACAACCACCATCATCCAATGCCTTGCCAATTTCCTTCATCTTTATTGATTTTGCATTGTGAGGTCATACCGACAAGAAAAAGGAATAGAAAATTCACTCTTTAGAACTCATTCATGCATGATATTAATGAACACTACTCTGATGAAAGGCAAAGTCATGATACGAGGATGGAATATGTATGAAGAAATGAATGGCTTGACATATTCACACTTATGATGTGGTAACTGAGCAGAAGACACTTCAACAAATTAGAAGCACTGCAAACTAGACACCACATGAAAGGTGCAACCAATATCACTCTGCCAAGTTAAAAATGTCTCGTCATAGGTGGCGTTCATCAAACTAGAAGCAATACATGCTAGAAATCATATTCAAGACGCAAACCAATATCACACTGCCAACTTAAAGGTGTCCCATCATAAGTGACTGATGCAGGATACACAAGAAGAGTAGTTTCATGTAAGAACATGGTGTGATAGACAGATATAGTATGTACTAAAAACAGGAAAGCGTATCATATTCACATGTATCATGTGTAAGCTAAGCAGATGCAGTTTACACTAATTAGGAGCAATACGAGCTAGACACCATATGCAACATGCAACCAGATATCACACTTCCAAGTTAGAGCAAGCACCTTGGATGGTGGAGTAGGGGAGCGGAGACTAGGACCTTGTAATGCACTATCAGTACAAGGAGAATCGGTACAGATGCCCCGTTTACGTTGCTGCAGAGGACCACCATCATTGCCTTCCTTACTCTTTTCCTTCCTCTTTCTTGATTTTGCCTTGTCAAGTCAAACCCACCAGAAAAAGGAATAAAATTTGCTCTTCAGAACTCATTGATGCATGATACTGATGAACACTACTTTCATGTAAGGCAGCCGCATGATAGGAGGATGGAATACGTATGAAAAACAGGACGGCGTGACATATTGACATGCATGATGTGTAAAGTGTAAAGAAAGCACAAGGTGCTTGAACTTGTTAGAATCAATGCAAGCTAGAAACCATATGAAAGATGAAACCAATATCACTCTGCCAAATTAAAAGGGTGCCCTAACAAATATATTTGGCCAAATTAGAAGCAATACATGGTAACAGGCTAGAAATAATATGCAATATGCAACGAATAAAGGTGACTCATCGTAAGTGATTGATGCAGGATACAGAAGAGAGGTAGTTTCATGTAAGAACAAGGTTAACACATAGATGTAGTGTGTACCAAAAATAGGAAGGCATGTCATATTCACAGGTATAGTGTGTAAACTAAGCAGATGCAATTTACCCTAATTAGAAGCATTACAAGCTAGACACTGTATGCAATATGCAACCACATATCACAGTGCGAAGTTAGAGCAAGCACCTGTGATGGTGGTGTAGGGGAAGTGCGGTCTTCAAGTGCGGAGCTACGTTCAATATCTTCATTTAGGCTTGCTGTTTCTTGAGAATCATGTGGAAAGGATGAAACTGCATTCTTTGTAAGAGTATTGAGTCTCATATTAACCCACGGGCGTGACTGTCTCTAACGCCCCGGATTCGATGCGCCAGGTGTCTCCCAGTTATTCGTCAGCGTTGCCATGTCATTTGCTTGCGTGTTGCATTTTGCCATATCATCATGCGCATCTCATTTTGCATACGTGTTCGTCTTATGCATCCGAGCATTTTCCCCATTTTCCGTTTTCCAATCCGACACTCCTATGTCATCCAGCGTCCCCTTCTTCTCTCTTTTTGTGAGAAGGTGTTAAACATTCTCGGAATGGACCGAGGTTTGCCAAGCGTCCTTGGTATACCACCGGTAGACCGTCTGTCAAGTTTCGTGCCATTTGGAGTCTGTTTGATACTCCAATGGTTAACCGGGGTACCATAAAAGCCTATTTATGTTGCAGCCCAACACCCCTCCAAAGTGGACCAATAACCCATCCAAACCCCCTCCATGCTCTCGGTCGTTCGATCATGATTGTGTGGGCGAAAACTGTGCCTCATTTGGAGTCTCCTAGCTCCCTCTACCATAAATATGTGCCCCTCCCCGAATTTTCGCGCAGACCAAACCCTAGTCTTCTTCCCCTCACACCGCCGGACAAATACCCCGCGGCCCGGACATGTAAGCCGCCCTCAGCCGCCGCCCCCGCTCCAATCCGGAGCCACCACGTGGCGCGCCGCCGCCACCCTTCGCGTCGGC
>NC_041389.1:313317597-313324517 GCF_002162155.2 Triticum dicoccoides | reverse complement strand
GGCCCGTCCCCGGCTACCGCGGCCCGCGCCAGCTCCGCCGCCGCCCGCTGCACCCCGCTCCTCCCGCGCGGGCGTCCCGGCCACGCCCCGCCGCCGCCGCCCGGCCGCGCCGCCCGTCCCCGTCGACGCGCCTTCGCCGCCGCGCGCCTCCTCCGCTCCCCGCGGGCGTCCCGCGCCGCCCCGCCAGCGCCCCGACCTCGCCGGCCCATCTCCCTCGTCTACTCCGGCGAGCAGCTCCGGTGAACCTCGTTTTCCGCGCCGTCCCGATCCGGATATGGATGTGAAGGTTGACCCCGAAATTTCCCTATGTCCCCAGTTTCTTGCATCTTCATGCCCTGTTCGACATGCCATAACTCACCGTTTGTAGCTCCGTTTCATGCGCATGATATATCGGAATATTCATCTGGTTGTGATCTTCATTTTGTTCCATTGTGCCATGTTCATTTGAGTTCATCTTGATGCCCTAATCATCGTTGCAAGCGTGCTATATGCTGTTAACTGCTGTCTGTTAACAGAACTTGATGATTTGTCTTTTTCATTGTATTTTGTGTGTGCATCCTATGAGCATGAGCTCTACATGTGTTTTGTACTACATCATGCCATCTTTATAGTAGTGAAAACCACGTATTTTTATGAGTCTTGTAATGAGTGCATCGAGCTCATGAAGTAGGGTACTTGTTGTTGCTGTTTTGCTAGGCTGAATCTGTTAAATCATGATGCTATGTAAACCTACTGCTAGAAGTCATTCTATGCATAATCTGGAGATGTTCAATAAGGATGTTTTGTTATACATGTCATGCCCTATCCATTAATGCCCCTGGTGGCATTTATAGCCAGCTGTAGCTTGTTGTTATCTTGCTCCAAACTTGCTAAATAATGTTGTTGTCAGCCTGTTAACATTAAGTTCAATGTTGCCATGATTGTTGTTAGTGATCCAAGCATGATATGAACTTGATATTGCCATGTTTAGCTTCATAATTATGTCATATTACTGTTTGTTACATTTTCATGCCATGTGTTGCTCTGTGGTTAGTGGTACAATCTCACCAACATGCCTACTTATTGTTGTTCCTCCCATGTCTGAATCTGTCATATTATTTGCCATGTTTGCATGGATCCTACCATCTTTTCTGTTGATCTTTGGAATTAGTTTAGTAAGCGAGTTTTGTTATTTATCTTTAGTATTAGCATGACATGCCTTTGTTTGCCATGTTAAGTTCCTGTATCATGTTGTTTGATAGCTCTAAACATTGCAACCTGATGTTATTTTTGCTAAGCCTGAAACTGTTATTATTTGCAATCTTGCCATGTACTTTTGAGCATGTTATAGGGTTTTCTGGAGATAGCTCAGTGTTCATGTTTTGTCATGATCTACCTTTACTTCATGCCCATCCCTTTTGTTCTTATGTTGAGGTGTTGTAGCATATTGTTTTGATGCTTGCTAGATGCCTAGTTGCTGTTTTGGACAGATTGTTGCTATATCTTGTTTCATGTGTATGTGTTGTACCGTTGCTCCGTTTTGAGTGTGCTCTATATGAAACTTGCTTAGAATTGCTTGTAGTTTCATCTTGTCATGTGGAATCCTTGTTTTGAGAGTGTTTTCTTGATGTTTGAATGCCTTTTGCATCAATGCCATGTTTAACTTGTTTTGCTCATATCTTCTAGGCCGTAGCTCCGAACTAAACGAACTTTATATGTAACTTGACTAGAATTTCGTGTAGATCATCTTGGTGCATCTTAACTTGCTGTTTAACAACTAGAACATAAGGTTTATTCAGTTCTGGACCAATTTCTAAATTTGCATATGAGGACTTACCAGATTTGTTATATGTTGATTTCGGCCTCATTTAAACATGCTTTGATCTGTTGCTTCTGTATGCATCATCTCTTGCCATGAGTAGCTTCATGTAGCCTTGTAATGCATCATACTTGGTTGAGCATCATGCCTTGTTCATGTGTGGTGTGTTTACCTTGTTGTGTGCTTCTTCTCGATAGTTCCCGTTTCGTTGCGATCGTGAGGATTCGTTCGTCTACGCTTGGTTCGTCTTCGTGGCTTCATCTTCTTCATGGACTCGTTCCTCTTCCTTGCGGGATTTCAGGCAAGATGACCGTCACCTTGGATCTCATTACTATCATTGCTATGCTAGTTGCTTCGTTCTATCGCTATGCTGCGCTTCCTATCACTTGTTCTTCAAGCCTCCCCAAATTGCCATGAACCTCTAACCTTTGTCACCCTTCCTAGCAAATCGTTGTTTGGATATGTTACCGCTTTTGCTCAGCTCCTTGTATAGTGTTGCTTGTTGCAGGTGAAGATGAAGATTGCTCCATGTCGGATTATGTTTATGTTGGGATATCACAATATATCTTATTTAGTTAATGCATCTATATATTTGGTAAAGGGTGGAAGGCTCGGTCTATGCCTGGTGTTTTGTTCCACTCTTGCCGCCCTAGTTTCCGTCATATCGGTATTATGTTCCCGAATTTTGCGTCCCTAACACGGTTGGGTGATTTATGGGACCCCCTTGACAGTTCGCCTTGAATAAAACTTCTCCAGCAAGGCCCAACATTGGTTTTACCATTTGCCTACCACCTATACCTTTCCATTGGGAGTAATTAACCCGAGGGTCATCTTATTTTAGCCCCCCCGGGGCCAATGCTTGTCTAAGTGTTGGTCCAAACTAGAGCACCGTGCAGGACCATCCCTTGGCAACTTGGGTTACGTTGGTACCTGTACGCTTCGCTTATCCGGTGTGTCCTGAGAACGAGATACGTGCGACTCCTATCGGGATTGTCGACACATCGGGCGGCTTTGCTGGTCTTGTTTTACCATTGTCGAAATGTCTTGTAAACCGGGATTCCGAGACTGACCGGGTCTTCCTGGGAGAAGGAATATCCTTCGTTGATCGTGAGAGCTTGTGATGGGCTAAGTTGGGACACCCCTGCAGGGTATTATCTTTCGAAAGCCGTGCCCGCGGTTATGTGGCAGATGGGAATTAGTTAATGTCCGGTTGTAGATAACTTGACACCAGATTCAAATTAAAACGCATCAACCGCGTGTGTAGCCGTGATGGCCTCTTCTCGGCGGAGTCCGGGAAGTGAACACAGTTTTGGGTTATGTTTGACGTAAGTATGAGTTCAGGATCACCTCTTGATCATTGCTAGCTTCACGACCGTTCCTCTTGCTCTCTTCTCACTCTTATTTGCGTATGTTAGCCACCATACTTGCTTAGCCGCTGCTGCAACCTCACCACTTTACCCGTCCTTTCCCTTTAAGCTTTGCTAGTATTGATACCCATGGTAATGGGATTGCTGAGTCCTCGTGGCTCACAGATTACTACAACAACAGTTGCAGGTACAGGTTATGCAATGGTCATGACGCGAGAGCGATGTTAACTTGTTTTGGAGTTCTTCTTCTGCTTCTTCTTCGATCAGGAGATAGGTTCCAGGTCGGCATCCTGGGCTAGTAAGGTGGATGTTGTTTGAGCTTCTGTTTGTGTTTCATCCGTAGTCGGATGGTGCTCTTATGTAAGATGATGTTGTATTCGTGCGGCATTGTATGCCTTTTGTATGTATCCCCATCTATTTTGTAATGTTGATGTAATGATATCCACCTTGCAAAAGCGTCTTCAAGATGCGCTTCTATCCTTGGTAAGACCTTCGAGTTCCTTTAGGATAGGGTCGCATCTTGGGCGTGACAAGTTGGTTTCAGAGCCTCGACCGACCATAGGAGCCCCCTTGATTGATCGAGTAGTTTGGCCGTTGTTGAGTCTAGAAGAAAACTATTTTTGGAGTATATTTATATCGGAGAGTAGGAATTATTTTTACTCCTCAGTCCCTTCGTTGCTCTGGTGAGGAATCTTGACGTAGGTGTTTTGAATTACTCCTCTTCACCTTCAAATTTTTCTTTAGGATCAGGCAGTTGGTTTTCCGGTCGTTGGTTCTCGGCTCTTTTATCCAGTGCATTTCTCGTCAAGTTGACTCGAGCCTCTTCATCGTTGCCAAGTTCAATCCTCAGTTCTTTTATTTTTCCCACCCGCCCATCGTTTTTCTTCTCGGAGCCGGAGTCTGTAATCGAGTATCCATCCTACTCGTACGAAGTCTTTGCATTCCTTCCTCAATTATTTTCAACCGGTGTTTTCTCTTCAAGATATTCGTCGATTCTACATTCCAAGTTGCCTTTGTTTTTCCCGCCCTCCCACCCTCTTCTTCCCGGAGTATGAGTCTGTTTCGAGCATCGATTTCATTCGTACGGAGCCTCTTCAGTCTTCCCTCAATTATTTCAACCAGTGAATTCTCGTCTCGTTCGACATTCTTCATCTATTTTTCTTCTCTGATGGATTTAATTCCAATTTTCGGTAGTGATTATATTATTTCCCTCGGCTCAAGTATTCTCCTTGCTCGTTCGCCTCTCGCCAGTTTATCCTTCAGGGGTGCTCAAGACATATCAGGGGATTCGTCTGTGTTTGAATTTATTCGAGGTTGTCACCTCATTCAAATATTTCAATTGTTCCGGTGCATCATCTATCTGCTCAACAATCCTTTCCAACGGTGTTTCTTTTCAGTGGGCCCTAACCCATAGGTCTTTACCTAGGATCTCACCTGACTCTTCTAATTATTGCGGAGCCATTCCTAATTCTTTTCAAGTTTGACGTAAGAATGAATTTCATCAGTCAGATGCCATCTCCAAGATCGCCTTCAAATTCTTTTCATCTTTGGTTCTACCTTTCTTCATTTTCATTATTCCGGAGTTTCTCAACAATTTCGGTGGTGTTTCTCGTCATCATTCTCAGCTTTGAAGATCGAAGAAGAGTTTCTCTAAATCTTGTATGTTCTCTCGAAGTTTCGTGGTTCTAGCTTCATGTTATCCTCGTGAATTATTCCGTTTGTCAGTTATTCTTTTTCTCACCTATCCGGAGTATTTCAAAAGTTTTTTTCCCGTTTCTTTTCCCCGGAGGCCATCATTCCATAAGAATTGTTCGTCCTCACATTTCAGCTACCGTTATCCAATTATCCCGGTGCTTCGTTCATTCTTTAATCAGCTCATGATCTCTTTATTCTTTTGCATCTAAATCCCCTCTAGCATATTGGTTCTTCTAATTCTTCCCGATGATTCATTCTCTTTCATCAGTCATTTTCTAATTCTTACGGTGGTTCCTTTGGATTCCTTTTCCTTGGTTATCATTTTAATTCATTCGTTCTTACAATCCTACCGGTGGTTCATGAAGACCTTCTCAAGTTTGCGATATGTCACTTCTCCTTTTCAAGAAGGATAAGTAGTATGCAAATCCATTGCTTCGCATCGATTTAATTGGTGGAGGATAAGCATAACATAATTCTTATTCTCATTTCATCGTGGTCAAGTTGATTAATTCCTTCCTTCGGGGATTTTTCATCATAAATAATCTCTCGGTTCAAAGCGTTTAGTCTTTTCTTTTCCGGAGTTCCAAGCCTTCTTGCTTGTCTCGTCGCGAAGCTCCATCTAAATCATCGCAAGGCTTTAATCTTATTCTTTCATCCTTCATTCTATCTAACCATCCTTTTGTCACCGGAGTTTTTCATGGTGGTTCTTCATGATTTAATTCATTCTTCAAGAGTTCATCAAGATTCTTGTTGGTGGAGTTCAAGTATCTTTCTTGTCGCGTCTCAAAGTGTAATTAATTCTCCGTATTCTTTTGAAAGTGGAGTTTTGCATTTCTTCGTTCTTCTCAGCTATCCAATCATTTCCTTTTGTGGCCGGGTATCACCTTATGATCTTGAGATGTTACCTATAAGACCACAACAAGCTTATTCTTTTCGTTGTTGATTTCCTCAACAACTCCGTCTAAACCTTCCTTCTAAAGATGCTTTCAATTTTATTCGTGGCACAAGTTGTCATTTTCTTCTACGTTCTTTTCATTCAACTCTTTCAATTCTTTCCGGAGGTTTTGTTTCATGTCTTCATCAAGTATCATTCCATCCTCTCTAGCTCGTGTTCTATTCCTCCATCTTTCAGCTGGAGTGCTGTCTAAATCCTTCCAGTCTTATTCGTTTCTTATCTCGTTCTAACCGGAGTGGTTTCATAGTCTATCTGATTCCGTGAGCTTTCGATTCTCGCCATTCTCGTCATTCCTCTCTTCTTCTCGAGTGCTCTCGATTCTTTGCTTCTTCTCTTGAGTTCTTGTTTCACCTCATCCCTTTTCCCTTCTGTCTCGGTCCTAAGATCTCGGGACAAGATCTCTTGTTAGTGGAGGAGAGTTACAACGCCCCGGATTCGATGCGCCAGGTGTCCCCCAGTTATTCTTCAGCGTTGCCATGTCATTTGCTTGCATGTTGCATTTTGCCATATCATCATGCGCATCTTATTTTGCATACGTGTTCGTCTCATGCATCCGAGCATTTTCCCCGTTTTCCGTTTTGCAATCCGACACTCCTATGTCATCCGGCGTCCCCTTCTTGTCTCTTTTCGTGAGCAGGTGTTAAACATTCTCGCAATGTACCGAGGTTTGCCAAGCGGCCTTGGTATACCACCGGTAGACCGCCTGTCAAGTTTCGTGCCATTTGGAGTCCGTTTGATACTCCAACGGTTAACCTGGGTACCGTAAAAGCCTCTTTTTGTTGCAGCCCAACACCCCTCCAAAGTGGCCCATTAACCCATCCAAACCCCCTCCATGCTCTCGGTCGTTCGATCACGATCGTGTGGGCGAAAACCATGCCTCATTTGGAGTCTCCTAGCTCCCTCTACCTATAAATATGTGCCCCTCCCTGAATTTTCAAGCAGACCAAACCCTAGTCTTCTTCCCCTCGCGCCGTTGGACAAATACCCCGCCGCCCGGACATGTCCGCCGCTGTCCCCGCGCCAATCCGGAGCCGTCACGTGGCACGCCGCCGCCACCCTCCGCGCCGGCACGCGCGGCCCGTCCCCGGCCCCCGCGGCCCGCGCC
>NC_041389.1:313305584-313316820 GCF_002162155.2 Triticum dicoccoides | reverse complement strand
GCGCGCCTTCGCCGCCCCGCGCCTCCTCCGCTCCCCGCCAGCGTCCTGCGCCGCGCCCCATGGTGCCGCGCCGCCCCGCCAGCGCCCCGACCTCGCCGGCCCATCTCCCTCCTCTACTCCGGCGAGCAGCTCCGGTGAACCTCGTTTTTCACGTCGTCCCGATCCGGATCTGGATCTGAAGGTTGACCCCGAAATTTCTCAAGTCCCTAGTTTCTTGCATCTTCATGCCCTGTTCGACCTGCCATAACTCATCGTGTGTAGCTCCGTTTCATGCGCATGATATATCGAAATGTTCATCTGGTTTTGCTCTTCATTTTCTTCCATTGTGGCATGTTCATTTGAGTTCATCTTGATGCCCTAATCATCGTTGCAAGAGTGTTATATGCTGTTAACTGTTGTCTGTTAACAGAACTTGATGATTTGTCTTTTTCATTGCATTTTGTGTGTGCATCCTATGAGCATGAGCTCTACATGTGTTTTGTACTACATCATGCCATCTTTACAATCGTGCAAACCATGTATTTTTGTGAGTCTTGTAATGAGTGCATCGAGCTCGTAAAGTAGGGTACTTGTTGTTGCTGTTTTGCTAGGCCGAATCTGTTAAATCATGATGCTATATAAACCTGCAGCTACAAGTCATTCTATGCATAATCTGGAGATGTTCACTAAGGATGTTTTGTTATACATGTCATGCCCTATCCATGCATGCCCCTAGTTGAATTTTCTAGCCTGCTGTAGCTTGTTGTTATCTTGCTCCAAACTTGCTAAATAAAGTTTCTGTCAGCCTGTTAACATTAAGTTCAATGTTGCCATGATTGTTGTCAGTGATCCGAGCATGATATGAACTTGCTCTTGCCATGTTTAGCTTCATAATTATGTAATATTACTGTTGGTTACCTTGCAATGCCATGTGTTGCTCTGTGGTGAGTGGTAGAAGCTCACCAACATGCCTACTTATTGTTGTTCCTGCCATGTCTGAATCTGTCATATTATTTGCCATGTTTGCATGGATCCTACCATCTTTTCTGTTGATCTTTAGAATTAGTTAAGTAAGGGAGTTTTGTTCTTTGTCTTTAGTATTAGCATGCCATGCATTTGTTTGCCATGTTAAGTTCTTGAAGCATGTTGTTTGATAGCTCTAAACATTGCAACCTGATGTTATTTCTGCTAAGCCTGAAACTGTTATTATTTGCAATTTTGTCATGTCCTTTTGAGCATGTTATAGGGTTTTCTGGAGATAGCTCAGTGTTCATGTTTTTTCATGCTTTACCTGTACTTCATTCACATGACTTTTGTTCTTATGTTGAGGTGTTTTGGCATATTGTTTTGATGCTTGCTAGATGCCTAGTTGCCGTTTTGGACAGATTGTTGCTATATCTTGTTTCATGTGTATGTGTTGAACCGTTGCTCCGTTTTGAGTGTGCTCTATATGAAACTTGCTTACAATTTCTTGTAGTTTCATCTTGTCATGTGGAATCCTTGTTTTGAGAGTGTTTGCTTGATGTTTGAATGCCTTTTGCATCAATGCCATGTTTAACTTGTTTTTCTCATATCTTCTAGGCCGTAGCTCCGAACTAAACGAACTTTATATGTAACTTGACTAGAATTTTGTGTAGATCATCTTGGTGCATCTTAAATTGCTGTTTAACAACTTGAACATAAGGTTTATTCAGTTCTGGACCAATTTTTAAATTTGCATATGAGGACTTACCGGATTTGTTATATGTTGATTCCGGCCTCATTTAAACTTGCTTTGATGTGTTGCTTCTGTATGCATCATCTCTTGCCATGAGTAGCTTCATGTAGCCTTGTCATGCATCATACTTGGTTGAGCATCATGCCTTGTTCATGTGTGGTGTGTTTACCTTGTTGTGTGCTTCTTCTCGACAGTTCTCGTTTCGTTGCGATCGTGAGGATTCGTTCGTCTACGCTCGGTTCGTCTTCGTGGCTTCATCTTCTTCATGGACTCATTCTTCTTCCTTGCGGGATTTCAGGCAAGATGACCGTCACCTTGGATCTCATTACTATCATTGCTATGCTAGTTGCTTCGTTCTATCGCTATGTTGCGCTTCCTATCACTTGTTCTTCAAGCCTCCCCAAATTGCCATGAACCTCTAAGATTTGTCACCCTTCCTAGCAAACCGTTGTTTGGCTATGTTACCGCTTTTGCTCAGCCCATCGTATAGCGTTGCTAGTTGCAGGTGAAGATGAAGATTACTCCATGTTGGATTATGTTTATGTTGGGATATCACAATATCTCTTATTTAATTAATGCATCTATATATTTGGTAAAGGGTGGAAGGCTCGGCCTTATGCCTGGTGTTTTGTTCAACTCTTGCCTCCCTAGTTTCCGTCATATCGGTATTATGTTCCCGGATTTTGCGTCCCTAACACGGTTGGGTGATTTATGGGACCCCCTTGACAGTTCGCCTTGAATAAAACTCCTCCAGCGAGGCCCAACATTGGTTTTACCATTTGCCTACCACCTATACCTTTCCCTTGGGAGTAATTAACCCGAGGGTCATCTTATTTTAGCCCCCCCGGGCCAATGCTTGTCTAAGTGTTGGTCCAAACTGGAGCACCGTGCGGGACCATCCCTTGGCAACTTGGGTTACGTCGGTACCTGTACGCTTCGCTTATCCGGTGTGTCCTGAGAACGAGATAGGTGCGACTCCTATCGGGATTGTCCACACATCGGGCGGCTTTGCTGGTCTTGTTTTACCATTGTTGAAATGTCTTGTAAACCGGGATTCCGAGACTGATCGGGTCTTCCTGGGAGAAGGGATATCCTTCGTTGACTGTGAGAGCTTGTGATGGGCTAAGTTGGGACACCCCTGCAGGGTATTATCTTTCGAAAGTCGTGCCAGCGGTTATGTGGCAGATGGGAATTTGTTAATGTCCGGTTGTAGATAACTTGACACCAGATTCAAATTGAAACGCATCAACCGCGTGTATAGCCGTAATGGTCTCTTCTCGGCGGAGTCCGGGAAGTGAACACGGTTTTGGGTTATGGTTGACGTAAGTAGGAGTTCAGGATCACCTCTTGATCATTGCTAGCTTCAAGACCATTCCGTTTGCTCTCTTCTCGCTCTTATTTGCGTATGTTAGCCACCATACTTGCTTAGCCGCTGCTGCAACCTCACCACTTTACCCGTCCTTTCCCTTTAAGCTTTGCTAGTCTTGATACCCATGGTAATGGGATTGCTGAGTTCTCGTGGCTCACGGATTACTACAACAACAGTTGCAGGTACAGGTTATGCGATGATCGTGGTTAACTTGTTTTGGAGTTCTTCATCTGCTTCTTCTTCGATTAGGGTATAGGTTCCAGGTCGGCAGCCTAGGCTAGCAGGGGGGACGTCGTTTGAGCTTCTGTTTGTGTTTCATCCGTAGTTGGATGGTGCTCTTATGTAAGATGATGTTGTATTCGTGCGGCATTGTATGCCTTTTGTATGTATCCCCATCTATTTTGTAATGTTGACGTAATGATATCCACCTTGCAAAAGCGTCTTCAAGATGCGCTTCTATCCTTGGTGAGACCTTCGAGTTCCTTTAGGATAGGGTCACATCTTGGGCGTGACACTGTCTCATCATAAGCAATAGATGCAGGATACACAAGAACAGTAGTTTGATGTAAGAACATGGTGTGATAGGCAGATGTAGTATGTACCAAAAACAGGAAGGCGTGTCATATTCACATGTATAATGTGTAAGCTAAGGAGATGCAATTTAACAAATTAGGAGCAATACAAGCTAGGCACCATATGCAACATGCAACCAGATATCACACTGCCATGTTAGAGCAAGCTCCTTGGGTTGCGGAGTAGGGGAGATGAGATTTGGAACTGGCACTGCAGTATGAGTAGCAGGAGAATTTCCAGAGATCATCTATTTAGGTTGCTCCAGAGGACCACCATCATTTCGTGCCTTCGTCCTTTCAGATTTTGCCTTGTCAAGTAAACACACAAGAAAAAGGAATGAAATTCTCACTTCCAAATTCGTTGATGCATGATATTGATGAACACAACTTTTATGTATGGCAACCACATTGTAGGATGATGGAGTATGTATGAAAAATGCTAAGCAGAAGGCATTTCAACAAATTGGAAGCAATGCAATCTAGACACCATATGAAAGATCCAACCAAAATCACTCTACCAAGTTAGATGTGTCTCATTATAAGTGGCACTTCAACAAATTAGAGGCAATACATGTTTCAAATGATATGCAAGACGCAACCAATATTACACTGTCAACTTGAAGGTGTATCGTCAGAAGTGATTGATGAGCGATACACAAGAAAAGTAGTTTGATGTAAGAACATGGTTAATAGAAAAACGTAGTATGTACCAAAAACAGGAAGGCATGTCATATTCACAGGTATAATGTGTTAACTAAGCAGATGCAATTTACCCTAATTAGAAGCATTACAAGGTAGATACCATATGCAACATGCAACCACATATCACACTGCCAAGTAATAGCAAGCACCTGCGATGGTGGTGTGGGGGGATTGCGGTGATCAACTAGAGAGCTACGTTGGCTATCTTCATTTAGCCTTGTTGTTTCTTGAGAATCATGTGGGGTGGATGACACTGCATTCTTTAAACGAGTAGGGCGTCTCACAGTAACCCACTCGGGTGACTATCTCATCATAAGTGATTGACGAGGGATACAAAAGAGCATTAGTTTGATGTACGAACATGGTTAATAGACATATGTAGTATGTATCAAAAACAGGAAGGCATGTCATTATCAAAGGTATAATGTGTAAAGTAAGCAAATGCAATTTAACCAAATTGGAAGCAATACAAGCTAGACACCATATGCAACATGCAACCACATTTGACAGCGCGAAGTTAAAGCAAGCACCTGAGATGTTTGTGTGTGGAAATTGAGATCATCAACTGCCGAGCTACGTTTACTGTCTCCAACTGCTGACACTGCACCCATTAGAGCGCTGAAACGCTTAGTGCTTATCTTCGAATTACACGGGAGCGACTTCTGTCTTTTCTTTTCTGCATTCATCAACACTGCGTCAGAGTCTGAAATACCCATGCATATAAAAACAATAATGTGAGTATGGGTGAAGTGTGTGCACAATTAGTACAGTGTAAAGGTAGCAGATAGAAGGTCGGTGAGAGATAAATGATGGGAGATATATGATATCTCTACAGCATGCATGGCACACTAAATTACTACTGGATTCTATGAAAATAACAGTCGACTGAAAACAAATAGGTGAGTCCGTTTTTTCTGCACCGTCCGATGTACAAAGAACGGGCAGATCGCCTTCATCTACCTCCAGCCAGTAAGTGTTGACGATCTTCCTCGACATGCCAGCGAGCACTGGCCCAGTATTCCTTCCCTGCCTGCGCCCTCCCTTCGACCTCACCGCACCGCCGTGCTTGGCACCGCCCCCGTCCATCCATTCAAGCCCCGCCGACCTCCAGATCGGGCGCAAGCAGCTCCTGCGCCCCACACCCCTATGATAGACACTGATGCGCCGCTTCCCCGGGGAACAGGCGGACTAGGTGCTCCACGCGCCTAAGCGGGTGCTGCTTCTTTTAATTGCGGTTTGACTAACCCTGAATTGAAATCCAGGTGGGCTACTGAGCTCTAGCAAAGGTGAAATAGTAAAGGGAGGAAACCTTGTGCATTTAGTATCACGAAGAAGATGCAGTAAGAAGCGCTCAACTAGTTTCTTTCGTGGGATGAATACGGTGTGAGCAGAGACGTAAGATTTGCACGAATAAGGGAAGAGGAGTACCTCTTTCTGCTGGTAGTGATGTGTCATCCTTCTGTTTTTCCAACGATCTTCTTGTGGTTCGCTGGAAATGAGAAGTTGTGGAGGACGGTGGAGCCTTGGATGAACCCATGGCCAAATTGTTGAGTGTGGTGCGGTGGCCGTCTGTCGGTGGCAGGGAACCAGATCCGAGGCGGCGAACAACGGCTTAGCAGGAACAACTCCGGTGCGGTGGACGATTGTGACAGTGGAGCGGCAGCAGTGAGGCGCATGACAGCATGGTCGGAGTGGTTCTGGTATGGCGCACATCAGCGTCAGCGTCGTGGAGGCAGCTCTGTCTCGGCTTCAGCTGCTAAGTCCTTGAGGGCGTTGCGGTTGCGGTTGCGTTGGACGATGATGTCGAGGTACCGGGTCTGGCGTGATGGAGGAGGGCGGCGGTGGATTGGCCGCTATGGGGTGGAAGACGGAGGAGGCTGGGGTTTCGCGGCTGGTGGAGAGGGCGTTTTCACGCCCACGGAGTATGAATGGGGTAACGGAGGGAGGCGGGGAACTAAGGGGGAACAATGTTTCGGTTTGAGACGCGCTTGTTTGAAATTTGGGGAAAGTTACAAACTTTGCCCCCATCTAAAATTTCGGACATATTGCAGGTTGGGGGTAGGACAGTCATGTCAGGTGTCCCAAATGTGGGTGGGATAGATTTCGGCCGAGCACATGGGTGTTTAGGCGCCCTGTTACCTCTTGAGCACTTCGTTGGATTTCCCCGAAGAGGAGAGGATGATGCAGCAAAGTAGTGTAAGTATTTCCCTAAGTTTTTGATAACCAAGGTATCAATCCAGTAGGAGACCACGCACAAGTCCCTCATACCTACACAAAACGATAGCAACTCGCAACCAATGCTTAGGGGTTGTCAATCCCTTCACGGTCACTTACGATAGTGAGATCTGATAGATAATATTTTTGGTATTTTTGATAGATAGATGCAAAGTAAAAAAGTAAAAGGCAAAGTAAAAACAAAGCAAGTAAATAAAGTGATAGAGATTGATATGATGAGAATACACCCGGGGGCCATAGGTTTCACTAGAGGCTTCTCTCAAGAGCATAAGTATTCTACGGTGGGTGAACAAATTACTGTTGAGCAATTGACAGAATTGAGCATAGTTATGAGTATATCTAGGCAATGATCATGTATATAGGCATCACGTCCGAAACAAGTAGATCGAAATGATTCTGCATCTACTACTATTACTCCACTCATCGATCGCTATCTAGCATGCATCTAGAGTATTAAGTAAAAACAGAGTAACGCTTTAAGCAAGATGACATGATGTAGAGGGATAAATTCATGCAATATGATAAAAACCCCATCTTGTTATCCTCGATGGCAACAATACAATACGTGCCTTGCAACCCTTTCTGTCACTGGGTAAGGACACCGCAAGATTGAACCCAAAGCTAAGCACTTCTCCCATTGCAAGAACTACCAATCTAGTTGGCCAAACCAAAAAGGATAATTCGAAGAGACTTGCAAAGATAACTCAATCATATAAAAGAATTCAGAGAAGAATCAAATATTTTCCATAGATAATACTGGATCATAAACCCACAATTCATCGGTCTCAACAAACACACCGCAAAAAGAAGATTACATCGAATAGATCTCCACGGGAGAGGGGGAGAACATTTTAGTGAGATCCAAAAAGAGAGAAGAAGCCATCTAGCTACTAGCTATGGACCCGAAGGTCTGAAGTAAACCACTCACACTTCATCGGAGGGGCTATGGTGATGATGTAGAAGTCCTCCGTGGTGGATGCCCCCTCCGGCGGAGCGCCGGAACAGACCCCAAGATGGGATCTCCTGGATACATAAGGTTGCGGCGGTGGAATTAGGTTTTTGGCTCCTGTCCTGATCGTTCGGGGATACGTAGGTATATATAGGAGGAAGGAGTACGTCGGTGGAGCGTCGAGGGGCCCACGAGGTAGGGGGCGCGCCCTCCACCCTCGTGACCGCCTCTGGCACTGCTTGGAGTAGGGTCCAAGTCTCCTGGATTACGTTCGGTTGGAAAATCACGATCCCGAAGGTTTCATTCCGTTTGGACTCCGTTTGATATTATGTTTCTTTGAAATACTTAAAAAGGCAAAAAACATCAATTCTGGGCTGGGCCTCCGGTTAATAGGTTAGTCCCAAAAGTAATATAAAAGTGGAAAATAAAGCCCAGTATTTTCCAAAACAGTAGATAAAGTAGCATAGAGCAATCAAAAATTATAGATACGTTGGAGACGTATCACGCCCATGGCGTATGAATGCTTCTCGGAAGCCGTTGAGACTAGCGTCTTAGTGAAGTTACAAACCTACCCCGGTTTAGACCTTTGGACATCGGGCCGATAGGCTACACGGGCCAGAGTCAGGACAGTAATTTCCTACCAGCAAACATTAGTATCGCACGGTTTCGGGTGACCAGAGGCCTATTTGGCGCTTCATTCAATATTTGGGAGCAGAAGCATTAACGTTTCCGGTTCTCTTAAATTGAACTTTCAATATTTGTCAAACTTCACAAATCTTTACTCTTGAAAATCCTAAAGCTACGATTATTTTGGAATGGAGGGGGTACATTTGAATATACATTGTACACGAGTATATATTAAAAAATATGCAACTTACCTCAGTTCATGCATGGTTCCAGAAATAATCTCCTTGGTTGCAAAAAAAAGTTAGATATGCGTATGAATATATATAGCATGTTCAAACTCACAACAAAGATTGATGCCCCCTTTTACATCTGATTTACAAATGCCATTATCTCGGGTTCAAATAGATGAATGCACTTCCTATGAATTCGAATCTCCGAAACCCCCTTTATGTTGAATTCGACATGTATTCTATTTCGTAGCTAGCAATTTGGAACGTATCCATGCAAGTGATAAATGTATAAAGTGCTTCACACTAACAACATGGAGTGCACTAATTAATGTTTATATATGAATTGCAAAAGCATCCACTGCCTGTATTTCAAACCACTCTCACTCTATGGATCGATAATATGAAATAAACACATGCACATGCTAGAATTCAATAGAGTATGGGTGTCTGATCGAACGATTTTTGTCCATACACAATTTTCAAAATTCATGATCTCATCCAAAAATAATAATGCCATTTATATTTTAATTTAATGTGTAGAACCGCCTTTACCCGTAGATGCACTATGCCTCGAACCGTTCTCACAAACGTGTTATATATCTCTCAATCTAACACATAAGTGCATACCCTTTATATGCATCGGCTTTTCCCTTTCACACATGCTCACAATCTCTCTCAGGGTGTCGGGGTGTCTCATGCACATGCTCTCTCTGTTTCTCTCTCTCTCTCTCTCTTTCTGACTACTATGTACCACTCTTTTCACTAATCTCAGTTGGAAAACACTATTTATCTCACATGCATATATACACACGCGCGGTCTCTACTAGCCCTCTATACGCACATATATGTGCCTACGTGTCTCCCGCACACACATTATCTTTAGGCCTCTCTCGCACACATTGCCCCCCCCCCCCATAGACACACCTCTCTCTTAGCAGTTAGCAGATATGATTTCATCATATCATTCGGTAGGATATCCCTGGCTGTTAGGCTGGATGGTAATACGAGGTAAAGTTTTACCCTAGTTCAGATCGGACCCTTGTAGTTGAAGAAAGAGCCTACTGCTGGTACTGTATATTAGTGATAGGGGTGTGTATAAAGTACACGTGAATACCAGGCATTGTGCATGTGTTTATACTATCGACGAACTAGCCCCCAAGCTTCTATAACATATTGGGGGCCTAGGGTTACAAATCATATATAGTCGGCTTATCACCGGTGGGGATAGAGTCCTCCGCGACTCTGGTAGCTTCGTGTTGTACGCCGAGTCCTCCACATGGGTCTTCGTATAATGCGTCTCGGTCCAACCTATATGTGGCACAGGATGGAACCGACCCATGATTCTTCATGTTGACCCACCACAACTAGAAATGATGTGCCCACCACACCACACACGCAATCGGCCACTAAGAAAATAAGCATATACAATAGTACAACGGTATCTAGCTCACGATACGTCTCCATATTTTGTTGATGACACTGACGGACTTTGCATTTGATGCGTGCTCTGTATTTTGTTGACGACACTTACGGTCATTGTATTTGAAGCGAAAGCACGATATGGACACTGGACTTCAGAATAAGCTCATCACGGTCACCACATACATTTTGTCGTGCTAACCAACATATGGTTGGGTGGTTAGGAGGACAGTGGTTTCTCGAGCCCACCAAGGTTAAAGTCCCGGTGCTCGCATTTATCTTGTGTTAATTTCAGTATTTTCTCGCGATGTGCGTTCAGTGGGAGGAGACATTCCACTCAACTACGAGGCACCTAGGGTGACTTCGTAAAATCTCAAGATCATATATGCTGGCCCACTCTCTCGAAGGTGCTCATAGGGGTAGGGTTCGCGTGTGTGCGCTTATAGCGGTGAGTGCTTGCGCGCATATACACTACAAAAAAAGACAAATCCGTGACATTTTGGGCCGAAGTAAAAAAAATCGGTCATACATATGACACTTCTATGACAATAATTGTGACAAAACCCGGTATCATCATAGATGTGGTTGGATCCTACTTCTATGACAAAAAATCATGACAGAAAATGGGCTTTTTGTCCTGGGCGGGCCGGAGACGCAGCTGCATGACATTCTTTGGGCCGTCCATGATGGAAAAAGCAGTGGTAGAAGCGAGGGCGAGGAAAATTTCAGGGAGTTACCGGTTACGGTGGGAGGTCGGGGGCCGAGTGATGCGTGTTTCTCTCGTAAGGTACGCGTGTGTGTGCGAGGCATTGGCTCTAACTGAACCCGAGCGAGGCGTTGGGCTCTAATTGAACCCGAGCGATTGCACTGCGGGCTATGCGTTACTGAACCTGAGCGATCGATCGATGGCTATTAACTGAACCCGATCGAGCGATTCCTTCGCTACTACTGCTAACTGAAGCCGATCGATTCGATGAAGAGCGAGCGTTGCAGGGGGGGTGGATGAAAAGTGAGCGGTGGCGTTTGCCTGTGGATGAACAGGACCTCGTGGTGTGGAGGGCTGGATCAACAGTAGATGGTGGAGGGGTGCCCGTGGAGGGGTGGTTGAACAGGACCCCGTGGTGTGGAGAGCTAGATGAACAGTAGACGGTGGAGGGGTGGTTGAACAGTAGCCGGTGGAGTAGCGTGCGGTGGAGGCTGGATGAATAGGAGCCCGTGGAGGCTGGAGGAGGTCGACGGTAGCCCGTGGTGGCTGGAAGAGGTCAACGGTGGAGATGAACAGTATCCCGTGGAGTCCCCGGTACGCCACACCCCTCCCGATTAACAGGACCCCCGTTCGACCGTAGGAGGTCTGTTTCGTCTGTTTTGCAGTACGCCAGACCCCTCCCGATCAACAGGACCCCCGTTTCGACCGTAGGAGGTCCGTTTCATCTGTTT
>NC_041389.1:313279983-313305306 GCF_002162155.2 Triticum dicoccoides | reverse complement strand
GGTACGCCACACCCCTCCCGATCAACAGGACCCCCGTTTCGACCGTAGGAGGTCCATTTCGTCCGTTTTGCGGTACGCCACACCCCTCCCGATCAACAAGACCCCCGTTTCGACCGTAGGAGGTCTGTTTCCTCCGTTTTGCGGTACGCCAGACCCCTCCCGATGAACAGGATCTCGTTTCGAACATGGCCGGTCGAACACAAGGTTGTTTCCTCCGTTCTGTGGTTCGCCAGGCCTCGTTTCCATCGCATGTTTCGTCCAAGCACTCCCAATGAACACGACCACACATTCCATTTTGACCAAGCCGGTTGGCTCCCACGTGTTCCGTTACCTCCCGATGAACACGAGCATTCCGTTGCCTCCCCATGAAAATGACGCATTCCGTTGCCTCCCCATGAACACGACGACGACGCTATTTCTCCGTTCCGACCCAGTCATGTACACGAGCCCTCGCTGTATGTATGCGCGAGTAGGCGTTCAAGAACACGCCGGTATGTACACATATGTGGCCGTATTTTCTTTCTTGCACCCTGGCCGGTGTACGTACGTGTACATGCTACGTGCGCACCTCTACTACGACACGTGCGCGCCTCTACATCGACCAGTATATATGTACGTACACGTTCGCAACCAGAATGACAACGCTACGTATGCTTCGACCAGGTGGGTCCCGACTGTCAGGCACTTCCTTTGCCTGCGAAGATGTAGCTGGTGGGTCCCAGCAGGGCGAATCGTTTTTTTTTTGCCCGGACGCACTTCCTTGCGTGCGAAGATGTAGCTGGTGGGTCCCAGCAGTCAGGGGACGAATCGTTTTTTTTTGCCCGGACGCACTTCCTTGCGTGCGAAGATGTAGCTGGTGGGTCCCAGCAGTCAGGGGGAAACATTTTTTCACGAAATACGGTGGCCCGTCCAGTGGGTCCCTGCTGTCAGGTGGAGGAATCATTATTTTGCGCGTAATAAGGAGTCACTTCCTTGCTGCGGCCGTGGACCCAGCTGTCAGCCTCTCCACGTACAGTCCACGTCCGATGGAAGTCATTCCTTTACCACGTTGACCACGCCGTGCCGAGAGAACCATGGCAGTGGATGACGGCGAGGCCTAGGAAGGGGACGACTCAGAGCCGGGGAAGACACAACAGTCGATGCCCACGCGAAGAGGAGTACGAGGGTTCACTGGTTCGGCTGCGGTGTGAGGCTGCTGTCGCCGCAGAATAACAGGGGGTGTGGCTGAGTAGAGGGATGGCCTGGCCAGCGGTGGGAGTAGTAGGGGGCGGTGAGGCCTCCGCGACATCACAGCCGGCCACGCGAGGTAGGAGCACGCGGCACGACCGACGCTGGTTTGGGCGAGTGGAGCAAGAAGACCAGAGGTTGAAGAAGCACTACGGCCGTTGGATGGACATCGTACGGTCACTGGAGCTAGAATCGTGCATATTGACTAAGTTGACAAAGCCCTCCATCCCCGTCAACTTAGTAGGCCCACAAGTCAGCCTGCCACTATACTGGGTCCCAGCTAACAGGGGGAGTATTCGTTATTTTTGTGCGTAATAAGGAGGCACTTCCTTGCGTGCGAAGATATAGCTGGTGGGTCCGAGCAGTCAGCGGCAGTAACGTTTTTTCACGAAATACAGAGGCCCTTTCGGTGGGTCCCCGATGTTAGGCGGAGGAATCATTATTTTGCGCGTAATAAGGAGGCATTTCCTTGCGTGCGGCCGTGGACCCAGCTGTCAGCCTGTCCACGTACAGTCCACTTCAGATGCATGTCAGTTGTTGACCACGTTGACCAAGCCACGCCGAGAGCACCAGGGCAGTGGGCGACGGCGAGGCCTAGGAAGGGAACGACACGGAGGCAGGGAAGACTTGGCAGTTTTTCCCATGCGGAGGGGAGTACGACTGTACGAGGGTTTACTGATTCATATGCCCTCGCCAGAGAATAACAACAGGTGTGGGTGATTAGAGGGATGGCTAGGCCAGCGATGGGAGTACGGCGGGGCGGTGAGGCCTGCGCGGCACCACAGCCGTCCGCGGGGAGGAGGGAGCAGGCAGTCCTGCCGGCGCTTGTTTGAGCCGCTGGAGCAGGAAGAGCAGAGATTGAAGAAGCACAACGGCCATTGGATGGACATTGTACGGTCACTGGAGATAGAATCGTTCATATTGACTAAGTTGACAAAGCCCTTCGTCCCTGTCAACTTAGTAGGCCCACAAATCAGCCTCCCACCATGGTGGGTCCCAGCTAGCAGGGGGTATTCATTTTTCTGTGCATAATAAGGAGGCACTTCCGGTGGGTCCGAGCTGACAGCGGGGGGAACATTTTTTTCGCGAAATATGGTGGTCCGTCCGGTGGGTCCCAGCAGTCAGGGGCAAACGTTTTTTTCGTGAAATACGATGGCCCGTCCGGTGGGTCCCAGCAGTCAGGGGGGAAACGTTTTTTCCACGAAATACTGGTGGCCCGTCCGGTGGGTCCCTGCTGTCAGGTGGAGGAATAATTATTTTGCGCGTAATAAGGAGGCACTTCCTTGCGGCTATCGTGGATCGAGCTGTCAGCCTCTCCACGTACAGTACTCTTTCGATGGAAGTCGGTCGTTGTCCACATTGACCACGCTGCGCCGAGAGCACCACGGCGGTGGATGATGGCGAGGCCTAGGAAGGGGACGACGCGGAGCCGGGAAAGACGTGGCAGTGGATGCCCACGCGGAGAGGAGTACGAGGGTTCACTGGTTCGGCTGCGGTGTGAGGCTGCCATCGCTGCAGAATAACAGGGGGAGTGGGTGAGTGGAGGGATGGCCTGGCCAGCGGTGGGAGTAGTATGGGGACGGTGAGGCCTCCGCGGCAGCACAACCGGCCACGAGAGGTAGGAGCATGTGGCACGACCGGCGCTGCTTTGGGCGGCTGGGACAAGAAGACCAGAGGTTGAAGAAGCATTACGGCCGTTGGATGGACATCGTTGACCACGCCGCGCCAAGAGCACTAGGGCGGTGGACGACGACGAGTCCTACGAAGGGAACTACATGGAGCCGGGGAAGACACGGCAATGGCTGCCCATGCGGTGGAGAGTACGAGGGTTGACTGGTTCGGCTGCCGTCGCCGGAAAATAACAGGAGGTGTGGGTGAGTAGAGGGATAGACAGGCCAGGGATGCGAGTATGATGGGGTCGTGAGGCCTGCCCGGCAGCACTGCCGGCCACGGGAGGCGGGAGCAGGCGGTTACGACGGCGCTGGTTTGGGCGGCTGGGCAGGAAGATCAGAGACTGAAGAAGCACGATTGCCGTTAGATTGACATCTAACGGTCTGACGCTGGTAGAGTCGATTGTTGACTAAGTTTCTTTTTTGAGAAACCTTGTGTACGCATGAACTTAGTAGGCCCACAAGTCAGCCTCCAAATTTGTGGCAGACAACATAAAGCCCATTTGCTATTTTTTATAATTTGCAGCCCATTTGCTAATTCTTAAGTAATTTATTACAGCCCATTTTCTGCCCAGGACCACGGTCAAAAAGTTCAACCTTATTTTGCATATTTCGGTGGAGTCCGAACTGTTGTAATCCCGAAATGATAAACATTTTTTAAGAACTTATTGATTTGCCAAAAAAATGTTTTGTTTTTGTAAGCAAATAAGACGTGGGACAATTGAGTTGGTTTAAGGGAAAACCAGTGGTAAAAAAATCAGCGCTGGGTGGGGAAAAACAACAAAAATAAGGATGTAAATATGAAAAGGGAATTTTATGTGTTTTCAATATAATGATACGTATATATGAACTAATAAAACTATAGGTAGAGATTAGAAAACAGATGTAGGACATGCGTTTCAAGAGGAAAACAGAACTGGGCTGTGTGTTTGATTCAGTAAAAAAACTGCCTGCGGATGTTGTAAGACAAAATATAACTAACACTGGCGGGCCAAAGGCCAGTAGATACCTGCTGGATCTTTGTGCCCCGTTGTTGTCATGGGCTGGGCCTGTTAAAAACAAAACCAACCCTGGGCAGTCTACAACCCAGTTGAAACTTGCTCGACCTGAAAAAACAATATACATGCTCAATAAACGAGAGAATTCTGCAAGTACAGACTGATAACTGGGATGCAGCACAGATATTGTTTTTTTATCGTGATAATAAGTGCATGCACTTGTTTCGAAAAAATTGGAGAACTGGGAATTCGAACGGCGGGTGCTTATGCTACCCATCAAATAAAAATCAGGTGCCTGAAAATTCGTTTCAAAACAAATGATTCAGCTTTATATCCACGTCGACCCTCGACATGATGGTTGGAAGCAAATGCAAGTTCATACCAAAAGATCTTAACAACAATACCAACTTGCGGACGACAAGGTAGTACAACTACCAATACCAAACTAACTTATAATCTTTTTACTCCTGGCCCTAGTGTTCGTCTGGTAGAAAATCTTGCAGAGGACCAGCTCCTACTCCTTCTCTTGCTCCAGGTACCCGAGGTGGTACTGGTGCATCACCCAGTTGGTCCTCTGCTGGTCGAAGTTCTTGTTGGTGTGCAGCACCAGAACCTTTTTTGCTACCCGTTTGCCGGTCGTTGACCATCACCGGCAAGGTATTGTCGGTCTTGTGCCACATTGTGTGCATGCCGCACTCCGACTGTATCTTGCGATGCGTGCACGTGCCCCTTTTGAATGCCCTGGAATTGTGCTGGAAGAAATGCTTCCTTAGGCCACTCAGTGTGATACCTGCAGTATTGTGGAATACAGGTTTTAGTGTACCTAGTTGGCATTTTCATAACATCTTTGGCATGTTGCAGTCACTTGTTTCACTTTTTATTAACTGTCAAATTGTAATTGCTAAACCAGGTCTGCGTCTAAAAAGAAAAGTAGAGCTATAAACAAAGGAATATGTTTGTGCAAGTAGACGGCCGATCGGTGTCTTACCTGGAAGTTTCTCAGGTTGGGTGTAGCATATGTCGTGCTCGCTGTCGATGGTTGGTATGAACAAATCGATGAGAGACTGAAATCTCGCGCTGTCAACACTCGCTTTGGCCTCAAGGTGCTCGATCAGCTCCTGATCCGTGGGATCGAACTTGATGCCAGCTGACAGCACCGGCCAATCCTTCTTCGACTTGCATTGGTAATTCCAGTTATATGGTACTCAATGTATGATCAATCGACTGTCTAAAGTCCAGAATACCCGAACACGTCGCCGGGATTCTTGTGTCACCTCACGCGTAGCGTGTTGTCACGTCAATTCAATGTGTGGACATGATGGATAATTTGATCGACGTATACTAGTACTGCTACTGTACTACTTACTAGTCGTATTTAGTGTCACAATTTATACATAGGTTTAACTAACAAGTACGCACTTGAAGCCTAACTGATATATATGTATATATATGGCTTCTGCACAGCATCTCCATCATCATTATCAGTACATCCTACGCAGGTGAGTTAGGATGCACTTGATCCCAGGAAGGTATCTATCCTTCAAACCAGAGGAGTGCTTCAAACTAACAACAGCACATAATATCCAACAAAAGATGGTCGTGCTACAGCAGCAGAATACATGGCTCAGTCTAGATATCAGCACAAATCAAGTTGTGCATATTTGTTGTTGGCATGAACCACATCGCCGCATGTCGGGTTTGCAAAAGCCATCCATTGCATGGAAGCTTGATGCCTTTCACACACTGAAGATTATCTGGCAACAAGCTATGTCGACGAATCTCTGGATATGGTGATTCATGAAACCCATGGTATGATGTGTAAACACTGCCCCCCCCCTCGCGAATGGAAGTTGCATAGCATAGTAATCATCGCCGGTGATATGGTTGATGATTGGTTGGATGATCGGATAATTGAGCCCAAGGAACAAGGAGTGGTTGCCGAGGCTGTAAACCCGCCTCCAGTTGAATACACCTCGCCCAATGGAGCTGGGATCTTTCTCGAAAATGAAGCAGCCATAACCATCAATGTCACGAACGCCCCATGCATTGTACTGCATGTGGTTTAATGTAATGGTTTGGTCAATTTGGTACGTACGAATGAGCATCAAATGACCGCCGTCAGCTGAACGAGCGATAAACCACCACCCACCGGCTGGTATGATTCCATGTCCTAGAATCATGAAGGCCAGTGCATTTGCGTCTGCTGCAACAATTCAAATTGGAGACCAAAAGGACAAAAATAAACAATCATGTTCAGAGTATGTGTGGAATTAAGATTATTATAACAGTGACACATATCATAGACAGAGAATTGCAATGTCGTGGTCATAATCATACCCCAAGTTAAAAAAAATAAGCCAATGGCTTTCATATTCTAGCAATATGTCATGGTTCAAACATCATGTAACAATGAGAGGAAAACAGCTATGATAGCGCCTACTCATATTCTACCATAGTACTTACTACTACTGTTCTCATATCAACTCTAAGCAATAACATGCGTTGTTATAAAAATCTTGTAAACGAGAGTAACATATAGCACTCATGATGTTATGCTCATAATATGTATTCTAACAATCATTAGATGCCAATTGTTCTCATATCAACTCTAACAATAACATGCGTGGTCATAAAAATCTAGGAAATGAGAGGGACATATAGCAATGATGTGGTTATAGACATGCTATGCATTCTAAATTTGTAACAAATGAACATGCAGTCGTATTCATAAGGTAAAGATGAGATGAGATAGAACAATTACACGACGATAGATTCCACCAGTATAGGCAGCCAATCTGTGCGTCGACCGCGTAAATGATGCCATCATGCACTGTAGCATCAGACAGAAATGTTGCCTCAACAGGATTGATGATGAGCCATAACCATGTATGGCGACCGGATTCCAGATATACTAATCCCATGTTGAATAAGGCAATGAGCTTGTAATCCATGTAGTCTTCTGATGGTGTGGGCACTTCGCAGATTACAACTTTCTGCAAACAGAGGTCGAGCCAAAAGCTTGACGCGTCTCGTGCGTAGTAGGCAGGAGTGTTCGGTGGGCTGCGAGGCTCGATGGTGGCGGTATCCAACGATGGAAGGGTGATCTCTCGCTGGGTGTAGATATCCACGTGACGCCATGGACTACCGATGTGGTGGATGAGGACGATCCAGTTGGCCTTCATGCCTGCCCAGTAGTGGTCGCGCATGAAGGACAGGTGGACGGGTAGTGGTAGCATGTCAAGGGGCACCACGGAAACCTCCGTAGGATCGTCAAGTCGGTGTCTGGGCCACCTGCGAGGATCGGGCATCAGCAAGCAGAGTGTCTTGAAAAGAGCCGGCCAGTTGCAGACGAGTAGACGGTACAAAGATACCGAGCATGCGGCCAGACGGACGGTGCTGAGTAGGTCCATACGACTACAGATCTGCTCCAAGAGAACATCGGGGAGGGAATTCCAATCGCGGCTCTGCGTGTCAGTCAGTTCTGCCATTGGGGTTTTCGGTGCCTGCGAGCCGGAGGGGAAGTGGATTCGGGCGGGCGAGCGAAGAAGCTTCTCCTCGTGTGGCCGAGCAGTGAGCGGGGGGATATGGTACGCACGAGCTACCAAGGAAGATGCCGCAGGCGGGCGAGCAGTGAGCGGGGGTAAATGGTGTGCGGCCGACGATGGGGAAGAGAGGAGGAAGAAGAAGAGAGGAGGAAGAAGAGTGGAAGACTGGGAAGAAAGTGCATTAAATCTCAATTCTACTAGTACTACTACCAGGATATACCGTCCTTCGGAGTGTAAATAGTTACACCGATGACATGTGGGTCTACCACAAGAGGGCCCATATGTCAGTTAATGGAGGACAGAGGTGCGTAGGTGTATTTGCAGAAGCGTGCTCTACTGGCAAACATGATGGTAGTACTGGGTAAGGCTGATTTAGTAACAACAACATGCTGGTTCAGCTTACTAATTGCGTGTCCCATTTGCTATTGCGTGTATTGTCACTTCACTGCGAAGACTAGTTGAATAGTTCTCTCTGACCGAGATGGGGAATAATGGATCGCGAGGACTTCCTTTCTACAGTATCCCTATGCCTCTATGCTCACTTCATTCATTTTGCTCCGTACCTAGTCACTTATTGAAATCTGTAGAAAGACAAATACTTTGTATTTGGAAACAGAGGGAGGCTTTTACTCCGTACTATTTGGAAACAGAGGGAGTATCACTATATGGAGGGAACATAGGAAGCTTGAAATATGAACATGTCAATGGGAGGGAGTAAGCCCCACGCATGCATGCATGCATGCAACATGCAACACTCACAGTACACATGGACGCACGCAACACTCACGCACCCATGCGGCATACAGCACACGATGCAACACACACGCTCACGCTCAAGTGCTCAACCTACTCCCTACGTCCGTGAAAGACTGTACATTTAGAGATTTACACATTGACCAGGGCATAATTAACGCCCAAAAGTAGCAGACTTATGTGTGCATGCGACCATTGAGATAAGAAGATTAAATGAAGGTCGTTGCATGCTGTAATTAAGGATAGACATGTAGCCTATACCTACAGCACAAGATGGTGCATTAGTCAATCAATATCGATTTAGATTAAAGGCTAAATGCATTGGAATTGTAGATGTACATCATGTACTACACTCTTTGTTTTATAGCCGATGTACACTCTTTGTTGGAAGACCGAGGGAGGACACGTGCATGCACTCACATACACAGCCAGGGTGGTTCGCGTGAAAGGGTTGGACTCGTGTCGCGCCTGCGTAAAGTTTTGTTTAACTAATTTCTTTGCTCTGCCAACTGACAGGTGGGACCCAGAAACCAAGTGAAAATTTAACCAGTCAACAAAGTGCCATGTCGACTATGTGGCCAGTCAGTAGGGTGCAATACGGTGCTCTACGATGAGCTAGTGATCGTATAATTGCTGCAAAACTATATATAGTGACCGTAGAGAGTGTATTGTTACATACGTTGACCGCCAATGTATTTTTCTCGTTTCAAATTAAGCCATATTAATCGGAAAGGACGCGGTATGGACTACAACTAGTACTAGTACTGCTTTGATGTGTCTCGTCAACTTGCTAAACGAGGAGAAGCTTGCTTACTACGCCTCTCCCTCGCCCACGTGTGCGGTGGTTCACACGACGAGGAGAGGGTTTTGACTACAGCGCCCTCTCCCTCTCCCTCACCCTCTCCCTCGCCCTCGCGGTGGGCGTGTAGCAGTTCAATCGGTGTCAGATTGCCAGAAGCATATTATACTGTAGTATCATCATTGTTGGACCTTCTGAAGAGGCGAAGAGCCAAGTGCAAGGTTCACACGAGTATGAACTGTTGAACCTCCTGAAGAGGCAAAGAGGCAAGCACAAGGTTTTATAGGAGTTGTCATCCTAGTAGGAGTGTACTACAACTATAGCGAACGATGCTACTGTATGATGCCACCACGTCACGTATATCCAAAGTTGTGCCACCTTTTTTTCTCAAAGAGCGTGTTGGAGCCCGTGCAACAACCACACAAGTTGCACGCACACATAACACATTTACTAGTAATAAATTCTAAAGGACAAATGCCAGTACGCCACACAAGTTCATCTCCAATTCGTGTGATAAATTTGTGCACGACTAGTCTACATATATTCACAGCACTACCATTCACAATTACCGTACTCCACTTACACGTTATAGATGGGCTATATGCATGTCCTCCTCCAGGTTCCAGTCCTAGGTGTTCTTCATGGATGGCACGATCCATAGCGGTGGGCAACGGGAATCATTGTTGCAGCTTTCTAGTCCGGTTCCACACGATGGAGACTCATCCAAGCTGAAGCGGCATAAATCAGGGATAGCGTGTCCCAGCATGTCGTTCATCCAGCGGTGTGCACTAAAGACACAACCATGCTTCATGAACAGCAGGCCTTCCGTGTCGTGCACGGAAGGTGGCATCCGCTTCACAATGGGGTAGCTGTCCCCGATGAAAAGCGAGTACTCTCCAAGAGTGTTCCTTGGCACCCACGTAGCATCACAGGGGTCGAACTCGGCGCCGTTCATCTGGTACACGCGGCATCCTAGATCTGGACACATTGTGACGTACATAGTCAAGGTCCATGCATAATAATGTTGTGCTCAAATATGGCGGTCAGTAATACTGTGCAGCAAATAGTACTATTCCGGTATAGAGGAAGTAAAATAATCGGCTTATTATATATAGCCACTCTTGGCTACATGGATGAGATAGTAAGACATGGAAAAACAAAAATGGTGGCAGCTAGTGGGTTCAAGTCTTCAAGGGCCTAGCTAGCTATACGCGTCCCCCAAGGTAAAAAGTACTCCTACTAGTTCTACTAAGTATACTACTAGTACAACAATGAAAGAGAAGGCGAGAGGGTTAAAAATGGAATACCTGGGTAGATGGTGACGGTCCAATCGTGGTAGATTGTGTGACCATGTTGCAGATCAGTGGTACCATGGGTAATGATTGCTAAGATAATTGATCCCAATATGCCAAAGTCAGCTACAAGGTTCCAGGTTAGACCGAATCGCGGATGCAAATGCACATCCAGGATTGGTGATCTTATTTTGATCGGGGGATGACTGGTCCCTGCAAAATAATGGAGTACCGTTAGGGATGCAAATGATGGTTTGTGCATTCAGTTTGTAATCTCCCGTACCATAGGATGGCGACCAGATGAAACAAGTCCCTTGGCTTGTTACCGCGAAGATGCGGCCTAGATGGCGCACGACGTCTTCGAACATGTAGGGGTACAAATCTGCCGCCGCCAACATGCACCAGCCTCTGTCGTTACTGCGTCATGCATTGATGGCAATCCTTATGTCGAACACTGCGATAAGATAGTAATTGTCGTAGCCGCATCGCTTTGTCGGCGGGTCCGCAATTTCTATCTTCTTCAATCTCATGTAGGCATCATCATACGTATTCAAGCCCAGCCAGTCCGGAAGGCCGATCCCAATGGTGGAGACGGGGTCTACTAGAACGGCCGCACTACTGTGGATGTTGTGCAAAATGATGGTGGTATCCAGCCGGAGGTATGCAAGCCAATCTTCGTTGGCACCGACCCAAACCTATATATAAGACGGTGGACAACGGAGAAATTACAGGATGGAAATGGAATAACTAAGTACTACATGATCAAACTCCATTACTGACCTGCTCATCGGACAAAATCCGACTACCTCTCAACGTCGGCAACTCTAGCGGAGTCAACGTGCAACCATGGCCAGGGAGCGCTGGACTGTTCGAAGGATTGTCCCATAGAAGAACCTTCTCCTCGAGGACGCATGGAAGATCAACAAGCATGGCCTTGTCCCAAGCCTGTTTAAGCAGCGTCTTTAAAAAGTTGGTGCAGGAAGCACCGAGTCTTGCGGCGGTGAGGACGTCGGAGTGGCGTGTGATTTCTCCCAGAGGATCATCGTCCAAGGTCTCCCAGCCCCGACGAGGAGGAGAACCACCTGGCGAATCCATGGGAGCAGCGACGAACTGCCTTCTCTTCGGGGGGAGGGGAACTGGTGAGGAGGAGGAGCGTAGTAACTGCAGGGCCTCGTCCCTTCCAACTGTAGATCGTTCCTCAGCGAAGGGGTGAGGATATTATTTACTACTAGTACTAGCATTATGGAACATTATGGGATTGCATTATACTGTAAATAATAGCACTAGTAAGAAAATGTTGGTACTAGGTAGTAGTTTTTGGCGTGGATTAAGAAATTTTGGGTATGTTTTTGCCATTTTTTGTATACGCCAACTAGTATCAAAAAACGTCTTACATTATGTGACGGAGGAGTACGTACTCGTACTGTAGCAGTACTAGTACTACTTTTCTCAACTAGTAGTGCGATGTACTATACTTCTAGTCTAGTCTAGTATAGTGTACCAGTTTTGAACTCTTGAATCTCAGGGCCAAGGAGCTATAGTTGGAAGTGGAGGGTACTACTGTTCTCTAGAACCATCGCTGTACTATCAATGCGGGGGAAGTACACCTGCGTAGTGGCCTAGTGGGTACTCTCGGTGCTCTATTCAGCCGCTCCTCTCACGTGGCTGGCCTACTCAGCCGCTCCTCTCATGCACACACTAGCAGCCTGTTTATCAGTGACGGTTACTGCGGGGGCAGAACATTTGAGTTATTTGATACAGCCAGACTAGGCTTTTCGCTTCCATTTGTGGAGGTGTAATGGATCTTGTCGAACTTTGTTAGTAGTTCCTTCTTTATGAATGAGATGAAGCAAAGCTTTTGCCTCCGTTTAAAAAAACACGCCAAGAGGAATTTCTTTTATAGTAGAGCCGATAATGGAGTGAAGTCCATGCGTGCAACGCCACAAGCTACAGAGTAGTAGTAGAAAAATTTACGTACAGAGCCATATTGCACAGTTCCCAATGCCCCGCCAGGCTTTTCTGGCTCCTCAGGCTTAATTGGGAGGCGCTAGTTTAAATATGCTACTAGCTGAGGAGGAAGCTGCAAGCGAGGTGTGGCTAGGGCGAGCACGCGAGCCACGGGATGCTGGGAAGGAAAACCCGTTCACGTTGCTAGGTTGTCCAGTGCACCCAGATTGTGGGGACGCACGTCCGTTTGACTTCAAAACTCAAACTTCCCGTGTAAAATATTGACTCGCAGCAAAGTGTAGTAGTACTATTTTTAAAAAAAGGCCGCCGTGTGTTTGGCCGGGATCGAACCCACAAAACGAGTAGTACTCGTTGGAGTACAAGGCAACCTAGAATCGCCTTTTGTCGCTAGTAGTACGTACATTGTTCCTTACAAGAAACCCCTAATAATGCAAGAAACCACTAAAATACCAAGAAACTACTACCACTTGCATACGTGGCAGACTTAAGATAAGACTACCTTATCAACCATTGTACATGCTCTTACTAACAAAAATCCTCGAGCGACCTCCTACCTCCGGCCCGTCCACCTAGTCACCCTCGGCCATGGGACGCAGCTACCGCCACCGGCAGAAGGCGAGGTCAAAACTGCCGGCGGTGCGGAGCCCATGTTGCGACAGCCCGGATGCCAGCTCCGTTCGGCGCTCGCGGCCGCTAGCTAGCCAAGATAGCTCCGTCCAGCTGCTTGTCTGCAAGGTTTGCTAGCTAGATTGGCACGACAGCGCGGCGGCTTGCTCGCGTGCGCCGCGCTAAGGCCAGCAATCTGGCTCGAGCGAAGGCCAGCGTGGCGGCTTGCTCGCTCATGAGTCATGCTCGGGCCAGCCTGCCAACCCGTGCGGAGGCCAGCGCGGCGTCCGGCCCGTCCGGCGGAGCGGCAGCCAACTCGCTCTTCACCGGCGCCACCGACGAACACGCATCAGTACTGTTTGAAGTAATGTTCGGGAGAAATGATGATTTGAGGGGGAATAACAGGATAGAAAGTCAGATGTGGGTCCCTCGTGTCAACGGTCAAACAAAATGTGTAGGTTTAAGCTGCCTCGTCAGCACGAACGTGTGGGCCAACCCTATCATAAATGGGTTTAAACGAACCTAATCGGTAGGAGTACTAGGTAGTAGTTTTTGGCATGGATTAAGAAATTTTGGGTATGTTTTTGCTATTTTTTGTACAATAGATTCTTCCTAGGGCTGGTTGAAAGTGGTAGTTTTTTGTTAAATACTCTACATATTGTAAGTAGGAGTGAAAGTTAAGCTTTGGAAGCCAATAAGCAAGGCTAGTTACATAGTGCATATGTGTACATGATTGAAAGTAAATATCAACCATGAGTGACTAATATGTTGATGGAAAACTAGAAACTATGGAATACTAGGAAAAATGCATGGTTGGAAATACTAGCAATGTTCATGTCCGTTGCAACGAATAATAATTAGAATAATACTTATTCACAAACTTGGTACAAAACACTCTAATTTTGATATACATATGTCACTAGAGATATATTATGTTTCAATTAGAATATATTCCTTGGGCTGTTTTGGTGAGGTCGGGGAGGGATGTGGTTGGTTTTAAGATACTAATTATGGGTTTTTCTGCAAATTGGTAGACAAGTGGGATGTTGGTGAGAAAATGCAACAACTTACCTCACAATCGTTAGATGTACATCTAATGGTCAGAAATGACGGATGGCAGACACACCAGCATCACCAACTTAGTCTTGTGTAGGAGTACTAGCAAGATCCGTGCATTGCACGGAACATCAAGATGCATTTTTTTATAAAACACTTGTTGTGATTGACCCTTGCGGGAGTAATCCCATGTGTAAAAACTAATGATATCTCGAGAAATATGAGATAAGGTGAAGAGGAGTGGGGTGTGGTGGTGGTTGGTGGTCGGACTGAGCGGAGGCATGGGGATTGACGACGTCGGCAGCGGCCACCAGGCTAGTTTGTTCCAGAGGCTTCCTTTCTTAATTTCTCAACAATGAGGTTTGTTCGAGATAAGGATGAACGAGGGAAGGCCTTGTCTGCAAATGTGGAGAGGGGTGCGGGTATCTTTTAGTTTAATTTCCATCCGTCAGATATAGGTCGGACGGTCTATATTGCAAGATGGCACACGTACCATCATCACCAACTCGGTTTTTTATAAGAGAAGAAATATAAGTATGGAGATACAAACGTATTATCAATACTTGCTTCCGTAAACTAGCATCTATATTCTATTCAACGCCTCAGTATGTGGGGCCTTAGCACAATGACTTCTCGACTGTGTAAAACAAGTATTTTCCTGTCACCGACAAGGAGGGGCTGACGGCGGCGCGCTTTTTGGCTTGCTCTAGTCCTAGTAGTCATACTAAGTGGTCTAAGCACGTGTAGATTTATTCTTTTTCACATCTCGTGTTCGCCGTACTGCCATGACTGTTGATGAATAGACGGTAAGTTATTCACGGGAAAACCTTGTTGAGCGTGTTTGCGAGAGAGAGAGAGAGAGAGAGAGAGAGAGAGAGTGTGCGTGTGTGATATGTTAGAGACTAAGGCAATGATAACAGATTATTTGTGTCTATGTGTGTGGAGGATAGAGAGAGACATGTACATGGGGCTTTGTGTTGTGTAACATGGAGACACATATACATAATTAGAGAGTGAGTGTGTGAGATACACATGCGGACATGGGGAGAGATGAGGATCCAGATAAATGGGTGTTTGTGCGTGCCTGTGTGTGTTTGTGCACGCGTTTGTGTGTGAGAGGGAGAGAGTGTATGTGGAGTAGAGAGACCACTAATGATGTAAACCTAGTATAAGGGAAGGGGGAATGGTGTGACATGTGTAGTAGCGAGATAGCACGGGTGCGGGCGGGGGGAGCAAACTATTTGGAAGAGACATCGAGTGTGTGTGTGGGAGAGGGGTGTGAGAGCGAGAGAAAGAGAGAGCTAGCGACGGAGAGAGAGAGAGAGAGGGGGGGGGCGAGAGGGGTCGTTTGTGTCCATAAATGGCATATAGATAGGGGGGCAATGTTGATGTTGTCCGAAATTGGCCTATGAACGGAGACGCAAGGGAAGCGAATCATCGTGTGTGTGATAGGGACTTCATGAGAGATCTAGAATAGATGGTGTAGAGAACAATGTGCAAAATCGAGAACGATTATACATTAGGGAGCTATGCAAAGAGTCACGACATATATGTATACAGGGAAGGAGCTGGGGCGGGTCCACATGTGGGAGAGATAGAAAGAGGAGAGTGGTGCACAAGGGGACAAAGTGTGCTTGTTTGCAGTGGGGGTGGTGTGTGAGGTGACTGCGCGAGAACCACATAACTAGGGAGATAGACGTTTGGGGGCGACGTTTTGTGTGTATGGGAAATATACACTCTACATAGTGCGTGTGCTTGGGTAAGAGAGATACAGGGAGACCTAGAGAGTGAGGGAAGAGATGTGTGCATTCCCGAGAGACAAAGTGATAGAGACCTATGTTGGGGTCCGGACTTTACAAGAGAGAGGGGTGTTAATGTGCTCGTGTGTTGGTGTTTGGGGGAGAGAACGACTTCTCCATGTGTGTGTGTGTGGTGGTGGGGGGGTTGACTTCATATAAAGAGTGAGGTGTCTATATTTGAGGGACTTTAGCGTAATTGAGATATTGTGCACTCATGGTTGATCAATTTGTTTCAAAGTTTGTACTATGAGATAACGATACTTTTGAACATGCATGATATACCTTGATGTACCAGAATTACAAACCTAAGATTGGAATTTTGGAATTCGAATCCATCATTAGCTTTTGTAATTCATTTAAACGGAGGTACATTTTTAAGCCGAGATTTCGTGATTTCAAATTCATATATCAAACCTAGAGATATACACATACGGGCATGTTCAAACTTTATAATCATCCACTTTATTCATACACATACACATTTTTGCTTTTGTCATCATATAGGATAAACACATTTGGAATTTCATTTGAATTGGACCATATGATGGTATTTGCTTGTAGTAGCTCAATGATCCATATTTGAATTGAATGGACAATCTAAGTTTCGAGTTGGAGACATTGATTTTCAAAACTTGCACTTTTTTTTGCGTGCAAAACAAACAAATTGTCGTCCATGATATCATAGTCGACCGTACGAGAGCAGAATACTTATAATTTTAGGCGCCAAAAGCTTTCAAACTTCCCACTCACATCGAAATATCACGCGCCCGAAAGTTTAGCCCTGCGATATTCCTGTTTTACCCCTGCCACATGAACGGAAAAGGGCTGCTTTGGTAACTCCATTGTTTTCCCCTCTTTGCCCCCAACATTCTTCCCCAGATCCCCTCCCCTTCCCCTCCCCGACCCTCCCAACCACGGCAAGCCGCCGAATCTAGTCCTCTGCCGCAGTGGTGGACCTCACACCCCACCGGATCTACCTTACGCACCTTGGAACCCCCAACTACCAACTCACCACTTCACCGGAGCCGCTTCAGCGACTGGCTTGTCCACCGCTCCAAATCTCCTTGACCGCCATCATGGTCCACCGCACCGGATCTGCTTAACCGGCGCCCTCGTCCACCACAGCGTAGGCCCTTCACTGACTCCCTCGTCCGCCCCTTCGCTGGCCCTTCAGACAAGCCCTCGTCCGCCGCAACAGATCTGCCTCACCGAAAGCACTGTACAACGCGCCCGCCAAAGCCTTCGTCCACTGCACCAGACCCGCTCCACGAACGCCATATTCAACTCCACCGGCCCTACTTTACCGACGCCGCAACCTCATCAGGTTATTTTGATTTGTAGTCCTTCAGTTTTTCTCTTTATCGTGCAACTGTTCACTTACCACAGATGAGCTTTCTTGTATGTCGACAGGCGCCGCAACCGTAGCATCGGAGCCGCTTCAGCGACGGCGACAGCCGGCCCAAACTCAACCGCAACACGAGCACCATTGATGATCCTTAGCTATCAAGTATGACAACGATACCCATACGCCGCCGAGAATCAGGTACTATTATCCAACGGCCGGCGCCTATGTTCACTTTCCTATCATAAGCACCGCACCTTTGAATTTCTTCAGGGCATCATTCAGTTTTTCATGAGACGCGTTATTCTGCTTGCACCTGTAGGGCCATACTTCTGGCAGTGAACATGTTACATGTGCTAAATTACATACCAATGCACATATAGTTAATATGCTTTAGTTTTGTTCTGATGCCAGCTGTTGGTTCCATCAGACTGCTTAATGTTCTCTATGCTTAATTACACATCAGCAAACTAGCATGTGGTTTTGCTGCTTTTTGTTCGTTTTACCCTACATTTTCTGATGCTAGCTATTACATCACTGCTCCGAGCTTCTGTTCATTACTTGTTTGTGTGTTCTTGATCTTCCCAAGTTGCATGACTAATTTGATGCTTCTGTTAATTATGGAGTTGCCAACCCCATCAAGCAAAATATTTGTTCTGTTGGGGCTGGCACCTCGAGCAAGCATAAAAATAGAGGGAAGCAGATATATTGTCATGTATGCACATACCCTTCTTTCATTAGTTTAGATGAACCATTGATGATCAATTCGGACCAGTGCACGTGATTAAAATTAATTTTACCTAAATAGATGGTGCAGAATAAACTACAACAACTAGATTTGCAACCACGGGATGCTCACGATATCTTCAAAGAACATTGCAACAACAGTTGGGCTTCACAGCAACATATGGTAAGCCAGTGTGTTTTAGTACATGTCAAATGTAATGCGAGTGGGCTGCTTTCTTGGTTTGTTCCCTCAACGTGTAATCCTACCGAATTACAAATAGTTCAGTTGTCTGCTTTGCTGTATTGCCTGATTCGAATGCTTGTTTGTTGTTATGCTATACCTGAGTTGGCCAATATGTCAGCAGTGCCTGCTGTACTATTGTAAAGAAATGCATGCCTATTTCATTTGAGTCCTTAACTTTTCCTCTCAACTTCATCACAATACTGTCTTCGTAGTTTATATGAGGCCACACTGTTAAGTGCTTTCTCAGATTATTTCAACTGCTTAGATGCCTTGGCAACTTAAATATAGTGGTGGTACACTCCCTTTCAACTAGGGATGTCAACTGGGTCCCGTTTAATCCCAATTAAAGTCCACTAGTGGTATGATAGTTCAAAAGATTTTTTGTTTTTTGAGGAAAATGAACTAGGGAGGTAGCAAAAACTAACTAGATGGGACTGGCGGATGTCGTTATTTGCCACTGACATCCCTAGTTTCATATTACCATTTTAATTTATTTTCGGCTGATGCTGCTTCGAACCATTTAAATATAGTTTGCCTTGCTCGGCAATAATTCGTCTGTCATTTACCATGTAAGCTTACTACCTGGATCATACGATAACTATCCCTTACTTATGTCCAGCGGAAACCTTTCAGGATGCCGTTCACGGTAGGACACAATGTACAACCTCAGAATCTATTTGTGGAAGCAGTGCGCCATCCATGTTACCAGATGGTAGCAGTTCAGAGGCAACACCACCGGAGAGCAGTCTGAGCACAGATATTATAGTGCTTGAGGCTCTACTAGAGGCAGAAAGAGATGGTGTGGCTGCCATGAATGAGGTAATCTTTATCATGAGGCTGGAAATTACCGAATGAGCGGCACGCATTATGCAAGCAACCCAAGAATTGGAGGAAGTAAGAATGTTGCATTTGAAAGTGGAGGAGGTCCTGCTGTTTCTGCTATCTGAAGCCCAAGGTAATCCCGGTTCTTCTATAGATACCAGTTGAAATTGTCATTAGATTATTGTACTTGCATGTTGTGTCATGTCTCTGAATGGATTATGTTGCAAGACCCCCTATGTTGTCCATGTGTTGTAATGATCCGAATTTTTTAGGCGAGGTAATCCTTAGTACTTGTATGATTGACATAAGGTGAACTATTTTTCGTGTGAGCATATTGTATTGGATGAAATAATTGTTTGACTGAGTGTATCCAACCTACTGAATTTGAAGATCACGGCATTTCTAAATCATAATCATATATAAAGGTGGAATAAATCTTTGTTGTGGTTTTGAAGAAATAAATAACAAAACTTATAATTATCTATGGATATTCGTAATCGAATACAAATTGGATTTGAATTTAGTTTGCCAGGTCCCAGGGCAAACGTGAATGCTAATTCTCCCAAGTTTTGAATGAAGTGGCTAAACACCCACTATAATTTGTGGGTTGCCCGAAGCAAGTGTTTGCGAGATGGAAATTACTGTCTACTCCTGACACTTGACATCCTTATCGACCGGATTTACACTGCTGTCGATAGGGGTAGACTAGTAACTTCAATCAGACGTGACACGACGGCCTCTGGGCCCATTCAGACATGGTGGGCGCCAAACGTGGGTGGCAAAACACATTTGATTCAAGCTCATCCGAAAGACATGTGTCTCTTCCTCCATCTCCCCATTCATACACGGTGGGCGGCAAAACAAACTCTCCTCGTCCGAAATCGATGTAGGTTAACATTTTAAATAGGGGCAGATGTGTAACTTCCATCAGACGTGACACAACCGCCCTAAATGTCAGCCCCGTTCATATACCGTGGGCTCCAACCGTGGGCGCCAAAACACCCTCTCCTTGCCCGAAATAGTTACAGGCAAATATTTGGGAGATGCGAGATTACCGTCCTATCCCCAACCGACGCGATGCCCGAAATTTTAAACGGGGGATAAGTTCGTAACTTTCCCCCATTTCAGAGAAGCGTGTCTCAAAGTTTGAGATCCCCCCCCCTCCCCTCCATTTCCCCATTCATACACCATCGGCGGCACGACAACCTCCGCACTGCGGCCAGCCTCCTCCATCCGGCACCCCATCCTCCACCTTGCCGGAGCCGCTACCCCTACCCCATCGTCCACTCCAAGAGAAGGACGTCTCTCATCCATGACACTAGACCAGGGTCCTTTCATCGCCTATGTCCACCTTGCCATTGCCGCTCCTACGACCGCCTCGTCCATGGCAACAGGATATATCCCTGAACCCGGCCGTCTGCCGTCTAAAGTCTTCTTCCCCGCCGCCGACAGCCATCTCACCCGTAGCACCCTCAACGTATCAGCATAGGCCTACACGGCGTCGCAAGAGAGGTGGTACTCTTCCATATGTGCTTAAGTTATTGATCTCACCCGAAAAATAGATCGTAATTTGTTTACTATACTTTTCTTGTCCGTACCAAATCGTAGTGGCTAGTTGAAAGCAAACATTGGTTGCAAAGTAGCTTTGTCCGGTTTGCACCTTCAGATCCGCCATGGCACGGGCACTATACTCGTAAAGCTTATGGTTTCCCCCCTTTATATTCACTACCATCATCGTAGGTGCTTCATGTCGTGCTAGCACTGCTCCTCAAGACCTCAACCCAAAGCTTACATGTTGAAATACGAATCTGATATGATGCTCATATCACTAAAATAGAGAACGTTTAATTGGTCACCTAATGTTCCTATATTCGTTTCGAAAAGCATGTGCGCCATCCACTGGTCCAGCTAGTTTCACATTCCTGATTTTTCTCTTGATGCTTAGGATTTTCCCCTTTTAACTACTCTACTATGATCTGCGTAGGTGCTTTCTGTCGTACTAGCATTACTCCACCCTTCAAGCTAAACAACACAACACTCAGAATTCGAAAGCTTAGTTGTTCAAATATGATTGTGATATGATACTGATATTAGTTAACCGACACATTTAATTGGTTAGCTAAAGGTCCCACTTGAGTTTCCAAATGCATGTCGTGACATATAGAGAGACAGCATAATTGCATTTCTTTGTCACTTGTTGATCGTACTTTCTTGTCCATACCAAATCTTAGTTGTTATTTCAAAGCAAACATTGGTTGCTAACTACCCTTTGCACGGTTTGCAGCTTCAAATCTGCCATCCCACTGCCACGGTCAACACTGTACTCATCATGCTTATGTTTTCCCCATTTTATGATGACCACAATCAGCCTACGTGGTTCGTGTCGTAATAGCACTGCTCCACCCATCAAGCTAAACAAGCTTAGTTGTACAAATTCATATCTAATATTGTTGCTGATATTAGTAAAACTGAGAGATGTTTAATTGGTTAGCTAAATGTTCCTACTTTAGTTTCGAAATGCACGTGAGCCACATATGGAGAGACTGGAAATAATAGTATTTCTCTGTGCGCTCTGGTTCATCATGGGTGACCAACCGACATTGTATTGAAAGACTTGTAATATCTTCAATCTTCTTTAAGACGATACTCTTCTCTTGCGGTTGACTGGTCAGGTCGAGTTGTTCTCCCTTAGTATATTTTGAATCTGTCAGGTCAGGTCGACTTGTTCTTCTTTACTATATGTTGAAGCTATCATCTGCGAAGTGTCATCACTTCTGGAGCTCTCATATTTTGAGTAGTAGGCCACATTATATTAATGCACACAATAAATTACAACATGCATGGCATCTTTTAAAAGAATTGCAGAGATAACACAAAGGGGTTTACAGGGAGGCAGTATTGGATTAGAATCACTTCTGCATTACAAAGAAAATCTCACTTGTTTTTATGTTTTCATGCATGTCAGATATTGAACATTATCAAAATGAATATGAGAATGGGCGCACGAGAGGAATATTGCGGAATGATCCACTGGCTAACAAACTTGGCATGGTGGAGGATGGCCTATCTTATTCACCCATCAAGGTCCTTGCTCTAACTTTGCAAAGTTGTATTGGTCGCACATATTTTGCATCTGACCTCTTGCATTACTTCTACTTTCTTACACCATATGCTTAATTTAAGCATCATATATGAGTATATGCCATACCTATCCATTTTATGTACCTATTCCATGTGTCGTCACACTATGTTTTTCCAGTCAAATGTTATTCTTTCGTAATAGATGTCCAAAAGGAAGAGAGTGACTGCAGATCCTCAAGGAGTACAAACTAGGTATTTGGAAAAGGTAGTGATACCTCTTAAATCAGATAGATCAGCAGCCACAGAAAATACAGGCCCAACTGTACCACACTTTACCCCCTACTCCAGTGGCCAAACCCGTATTAGAACTGCTGGGAGCCCAGCGTCAGGTACTATCTATGATATCAATTCAAAATTTGAACTCCTAAATTTCTTCTTGTGCCTTACCTTCTCTCTTGTATGAAAACTAATTTTAGATGAATCTCCTTGCTCAAAGGATCATACGATCTCAAAACAATAATGGGCTCTGCATTGCTCTTGTCAGTACCTCTCTCCCTGTTGCCTTGTAATGATGTACTTAATTAATTGATATTTGATTATGTATCATCAGTCTGCACCTGAGCTTCATTATCCTCTGTTTCTTCCAATATTATTTGATCTATATTTATTCTTTGCAAAATGTAGAATAATGGCAACGCTTATAAAGAATTTTCTTTGGGGAATTTATTGAATTATCCTTCCATCAACATGGAGAAGGGCTTTGTCCAGCCCGTGTTAACATGTAATGTAGGTTCATCCTTCTCAAGCCTTCAAACTTTGTTCTAGTATAGATTTGGATAGGCATCATTTCCTCCACTGCTGTTTGCTTTGCTGTTTACATCTGATTGGATGTTTGCAACAACTACCAGTTTCAAATTGTAGTTGTAAAAGCATGTTCCTTATGCAGAACAGATCCATTTATTTGCTTATATAATTGTGAAACCTGTTACGTGTCTCCTTGTTTCTCTTTCAGAGTCGTATCTCTTATGCCAGGCAGACCTTTAGGGAAGATAGTGAGCCAAACCATGACAGGGAGATGACCCCAAGGTCCTGTCTTGATGAAGACAGTGAGTTGAAGCTACTCACCAGCAGGTGTGAGACAACCTCTGTGCAGTCGCTGCCTCAATCAGTTCGACTTCTTCAGTCTCAGCTTAAAGCGGAAAGGCTTGCTTCAGCTCAGCTCTGACTTGAAGTCAAAGATGCAATGAAGATGTCAGAGGACTGTCGTGTGCACCATCATGCCTTAAATCTAGTGTTGATGCATCTATCATTGACACAACTGAGGTCTACTCAGCTTCTTCAGCTGTTTGGGGGGCCTGACCTGGCCAGGCCTAGTGCCTTCTGAAGTGCTCTCAGTTTTGTATATTCTTTTGTCGGTGCGTTTATTTGCACTGGTGGCGAACTTTGATGCCCAGTGGATGTAATATGTGTGATAGCCGTAATAGCCTAGCGTAAGTTGCTTTCTTATTTATTTCCTTGTTGTCTTGTTTATTTGTTTGCTTGTAGCCATTGCAGTTCTTTTTCCGCGGTTTGCTAGTGGCTGCAATAACCTATTTTTTTAAACTAGGCCACAATAACCATGGGCTAATATTTACTATAGTGACACTGGGCCTCCTACGGGCCGTAGAAACAGTGGGCCTTCTACGGGCCATAGAAACAATGGGCCTTCTACGGGCCGTAGAAACAATGGGCCTTGTATGGGTCGTATCATCAATGGGCCTTATACGGGCCGTATGATCGATTGGCCAAACATGGGCCAATAACAGGCCGCATTATGGTCGTAAACGGGCTAGAGTTGGAATCATTCATTCATGGGCCGACCATAACGGGCCATCGTTAATAGGTCGTATTTGATGACGCTATGAAAACGGCCCAACGTATTAATGGACCGCAAACGAGCCGACTGTAACCACAGGCTAAATTTGGCCCACAAGCAGAAAATGACAGTAACGGGCCGTAAGTAAACGAATGCTGGAAATGAGCCCAAGAATAAATGGGCTCTGAGAAGGCCGAAAGATAACATGGGTTGGAAACGGCCCAATGGAATAACGGGTCGTTAATGGGTATAAAGTGATACACTGTTCATTACGGGCCAGTTTCACAACGGGCCGTTAATGGGTGTAAAGTGGTACACTGTTCATTACGGGCCAGTTTCACCACGGGCCGTTAATAGGCCAAGAGTTACATAGGGCCTCATATGGGCCGAAAGACGTCATGGGCCATACATGGGCCAGAAGTGAAAATGGGCTGGAATCATATTGGGTGGCCCAGATGACGCTATTGGGCCTAATTCGGATAGGGTGTAACGGGCCTTGAGTTAGCGGGCTGTAAATGGGCTATATGCGAACAGACCATTAACAGGCTTTCCGTGGGCCGGCCCGCCACCTTTTGACCAAGTCAAACGGGTCGGCCTTTTCACAGGAATGGGCCTCTGTTGGGCCGTGCCATGTGTCGCCATATCATAGGCGCCTTCGGTCCAATGTGCGGATGACATTTGTCCCAACGGTGAGCCGGCATGTGTTTCCTCCAGCCAATGATGATTTTACACGTGGAAAATCCCCATTGGTCGGGGCTATTAACGGGTTATCGGATCCAAAACCCGACTCGATAGCTTAACGGTGTTCCGTTACGGTGGATGTCACGTGTCGGTCACCCTTGACGAAAGCACTTCTGTGATGCATGATTTATCGTCATGGAAGTGGACACTTCCGTGATGATAATTTTGGTAATTTCATGGAACACTTCTACGATAGCACAGGTATGACTATCTTGATTCTGTCAAAAAATCGTCATGGATGTACATGCATGACAAAAAACACGACCTACTGTGACAAACATGTATCATCACGGAAGTGTATTTTTTTGTATTGATATGAGCCCTTGCGTCTGTACCGTGTTAAACAAATACATGTCATGATTACACGATCACTGGCTCACCCGTACAACTCCGTATTTTGTTGATGAGACAATCAACTGACCAGTTAAACATTCCATGCGGCGCAACTAGTGTTGCACCATCGGGCGCGTAACCATGGGGCCCACCTGTCAGCCCGTATATGAAAGAAAGAAATGGTAGTTTGAGTCTGTACTGTGTTAATAAAATAGGAGTACATTTTAGGGTGATCATACGGTCACTAGCTCACCATACAACTCTGTAATTTGTTGATAACACGATCAATTGACCAGTCAAACGGTCCACATTCAGTAGCGCACATTACAGGGCCCACCCATCAGCATGTATATGAAGGACAAAAATGGTAATAAATTAGTGGTTGGTGGGTATTCGAAGTCGTGAGACCTCTGGTTGGCAGTCGTCGGCGGTTGGGGGGCGTTGATTGGGCGGTGGGGTGGGGATC